>NW_019154099.1:40199980-40415110 GCF_002288905.1 Enhydra lutris kenyoni | reverse complement strand
CACTTTTTTTTTTAAGATTTTATTTATTTATTTGACAGAGAGAAATCACAAGTAGGCAGAGAGGCAGGCAGAGAGAGAGGAGGAAGCAGGCTCCCTGCTGAGCAGAAAGCCCAATGCGGGGCTCGAACCCAGGACCTGGGATCATGACCTGAGCCGAAGGCAGCGGCTTAACCCACTGAGCCACCCAGGCACCCCAAGAAGTGTACATTTAAAAAGGATAGAATGGATGCTTTAAGGCAGCTTCTTTCACTAGCTCTCTGGGTCACTACAAACAGCCTCCCTCAATGCAAACAAAGATATACATTTATTTTGTTTTTGTGTATAGACACATGTAAATTTTTAAAGAATACTTTATATTCTTAATTATTCTATATTTGTAAGTGAATAAATTTAATATTTATGAGTAAAAATGTTACCTAGTATGACACTTCTAGTTTCTTTCATTTCATGTTCTGTCACCTTCAATGTAGGCATTGAATATGACTACTGTGTATTTAACTATTCAAAAGTGGATATTATTCTTTGATTATAAAGCTCTATTGAAATACGTCAGAGTTTATACAATTTCCCCATTAAAAGTATGTAAGACCCATGAGAGACTGTGGACTCTGAGGAAAAAAAAACTGAGGGTTTTTGAGGGAAGGTGGGCAGGAAGTTAGGTGAGCCTGGTGGTGGGTATTAAGGAGGGCACATATTGCATGGAGCACTGGGTGTGGTGCATAAACAATGAATCTTGGAAAACTGAAAATAATTAAATTAAATTAAAAAAATAAAAGCATATAAGACAATGGATTTTGGTATATTCAGAGTTATGAAACCAACAATACACTCAATGTTAGAATATTTCAATCTCCCCAAACAGAAACACTATTCATTAGCAATCCATACCAACTTCCTCTATAGTCTCAGTTCTAAGCAATAAGAATTCTTTCTGTCTCCATAGATTTGCCCATTTTGAACATTATATGCAAATAGAATTATATAATATGCACCCTTCTTTGAATGGTACTCTCTATAGAAAAATATTTTCAACATTCATTCATGTTGTGGCATATATCTGCATTTGATTTATTTTCATAGCTGAATAGTATCTCATCAAATGCAAATGCTACATTTGATTTATCCATTCATCAACTGATGAGCATTTGGGTTGTGTCCACATTTTGGCTGCTATGAATAATACCATTTTGAACATTCTTAAACAAATTTTGTGTAAATACATTTTTCATTTATTTTGGGTAAATACCTAGGAGTGGAACTGTTGAGTTATATGGTAATTCTATCTTTAATATTTGGAGGAATAACTAGACTATTTAACAAAGCCGTTGCATCAATTTATATTTTTACCAGTAGTATATGAGGATTTCAATTTCTCCACATTCTCACCAACACTTGTTATATTATTTTTTATTATTATTACTACTATTAGCATTTTAGTGGATTAAAATACTTTCTTATTGTAGTTTTTTTTTTAAATTTTCAACTCTTCTTTGTAAAATAAATATACAGAAAACCACCCAAAATAAATGCATAGTTTACTGAATTATTTAAGCCAAAAATTCATACATCTTTTCACCCATAGCACAGAATGTTGCCGGCCACCACAGAAGTCTATTCAAGTGTTCCAGCCCTAATGTAATTTTGATTTGAATTTTACTGATGGTGAAAGATGTTGAAAATTTTTTATGTGATTTTTGTGCATTTACATATCTTCTTTGGAAAACTACCTATTCATGTAATTTTCATACTTTGTTTTGGGGTTTTTTTTGTCTTTTTTAGGTTTTGAGTTAGAAGTGTTCTTTCTATATCTGAATAAAAGTCCTTGTGAGATGTATGAATTGAATTGCTTCCACATGGCCTCTTTTTTCAGTTTCTCTAAACATATATATATCTATATTAAAACTGGAACATAGTTGTTCGGTAGTTATAGATTATTATTTTTTTTAAAGATTTTATTTATTTATTTGACAGACGGAGATCGCAAGTAGGCACAGAGGCAGGCAGAGAGAGAGAGAAGAGGAAGCAGGCTCCCTGCAGAGCAGACAGCCCGACTCGGGGCTCAATCCCAGGACCCTGGGATCATGACCTGAGCCGAAGGCAGAGGCCTCAACCCACTGAGCCACCCAGGTGCCCCTGTTATTATTTTTTAAAGTTTTTATTTATTTATTTGACAGAGATCACAAGTAGTCAGAGAGACAGGCAGGGAGAGAGAGGAGGAAGCAGGCTTTCTTCGGAGTAGAGAGCCTGACGTGGGGCTCGATCCCAGAACCCTGGGATCATGACCGGAGCTGAAGGCAGAGGCTTTAACCCACTGAGCCACCCAGGTGCCCCAGATTATTATTATGAGACTACTACTACTAGAAGAACTAGACTTGGTGCATAACCAAGGTCTACATTGTATTATAATTTTTTTTTAATTTTTAAGTTTTCAGTCAGGCAATGCTTATTAAGTATTTTTCTCAATGTAAATGTAATTTGCATTAATTATTAGCTATTGTCATCATATTCTGAGAAATTCAGATTTATTTTGTAATAAGCAGAGAGGCAAGTAGCTCATACTTGGTGATAGTAAACACATAGGTAATATTTTAACAAGTGTGAAAAAATAATACAGAGGCTTAGATTATATTTAACTAAATTGAGAAGAGACTGGGAGCTGATTTTGTTTCATATTTTTGTTTTCACTCCTTCTTTTGTTTTACCTCTTTTTTCCTTTTTCCACTTTCCATTTTTTCTTTTTTTTTTTTTAAAGATTTTATTTATTTATTTGACAGACAGAGATCACAAGTAGGCAGAGAAGCAGACACAGAGAGAGGAGGAAGCAGGCTCCCCGCTGAGCAGAGAGCCCGATGCGGGGCTCGATCCCAGGACCCTGGGATCATGACCCAAGCTGAAGGCAGAGGCTTTAACCCACTGAGCCACCCAGGCGCCCCTCCATTTTCTTTTAAACCAGAAAAAAACAAGCTGATCCTGTAGGATAACAAAGGAATAAACTATCTGAGCTCCATTCATGGGATAAAGAGACCTCCAGCTGATACATGTGATTGTTCCAAGGAAGAGTTTGATTACTCTCATGAAAAGAGTGAAAAAGTGGTAATAGGGGCATTGTTTTCACAGACAGCCCATGGCTTCTGGGTTTGTATCCACAGCATAGTAGGAAAAGTAAATAAATTAGAGTGGGACGTTTCAGAACATGGGTTGACATGAAAGGAAGCCAAGGCACACGGGAAGACAGAGCATTAGCCTCACCTCAGCAGCTTGAGTTAGTCACATCTTTATTTCCCAGTGATTTGTATGCTGGATCAAAAATGATATGCTGTGCACACTATACCCAGCTTCTCTCCATTACTTACTGTTCTTTGGCCAGGTCAATTATTTTCTTAGATATTTTGAGCATTGCTCAAAAGTAACAAATTATTCAAATACAAGTAACCTGAGCAATTCTGAGTACTTTGGCTGATGTAGTAGTTCTTCCACAGTGATTTAAGTCACTTAAATGAACATCATGAACATCATAAGAATAGAAAACTGTGTGTGTGTGTGTGTGTGTGTGTGTGTGTGTGTGTGTGTGTAAAGCTTAGTATCTTGGATTAGCTGGTAGATAAGTAGATTGGTACAAATAATGTTACAATGTCAAATAAAGGTCTAATTTATACATGTTTTCAATTATATTGGCCTTTTTGAATGGCATAAACAGCTCCAATTTACATTACACTAATGAAAATTGCTTCAAAAGAAATGCAGCAAACATATTTATAACAATATTCTTTACAGAATTTGTTTTTTTATTTATTTCTTTAAAGATTTTATTTATTTATTTGACAGAGAGAGACACAAGGAGAGAGGGAACACAAGCAGGGAGAATGAGAGAGGGAGAAGCAGGTTTCCCACTGAGCAGGAAGCCTGATGTGGGACTGGATCCCAGGATCCTGGGATCATGACCTGAGCCAAAGGCAGAGGCTTAATGACTGAGCCACCCAGGTGTCCCCAGATTTTATTATTTTAATCACATCTTTTTAAAAGCCTACTAAAAAAGTAATTTAATGCACAATGTTGCATAACTATTTATTTCCACATATTTACCAAGTTTCTATATTAGATTTCTTTATCATATTTAATCTTCATCTTTGATAGGCACAGCAAAGTGAACTTAAGAAAGATGCTAAAGTTACTCTTTCTTGTTGCACAGTGGAATATCAGCCAGGGCAAACTTGTTGAACTTCATCCAACCAGTATATTTGGAAGTGAAATTGGCTAAAGAAGCTTAAGGTCTTAACAAACAAACACCATCACTCTGGGATAAATTTATGGTTCACTCATCTATTTCCCATTCAGACATGTATATTAAGGCAGTTATTGTAGTGTGTCTCAGTATTTTTGTGTCTGTATCTACAAAAATGTGATGAGCTCCCCAAAATTGGAGATGTCTGTGATTCACTTCTGTATCTGCTATGTAAGTACCCAATAATGTTCTAAGTAATGGCTTATGTAGATTAGTCACTTACGAAATTGATTTCATACATTTGAGACAAGGCATTTGAAGACTTAAAAAAAGATAATCAATCCATTCCATTATTTATAAGAGAATACCCAATGAACATTTCCTTTCAGTACTCTCTTTATGTTACTTCTATTGAAAAACTCAGAAATTAAAGAATAAACTGTGCCACACACCAACTGTGCTCATTTGATTCTGATGATAAGAAACGATGCACTGTGTAAAACATCTTTGTCAGCAGGAGGCTGTCTTTTTACAATTTGGCTGTATCAAGAGTTGTTTCTTTTTGAAATGGTAATGAGCTCATTATTTATCAACTCTTGCAGACTTCTACTTAATTCCAAAAATTATATCAATGTTAATTTCAAGTACATTTTAAATCATGCTTATGAAACCATTTTCCTTTGTTTTCTTTAATATCTTAATTTGTATAATATGTATTCATTTTGTTCTTATGCACAATTTGGTTTTAAAAGAAAAATAAATGATGCTAAGGTAGAGATTTCCAGGCATTGGGTATGAATAAAATATTGATTAGATTATATAGATACCTGGGGTGCCTGGCTGGCTCAGTCAGTTGAGCATCTGACTTGTGATTTCGGCTCAGGTCATGACCTCAGGGTTGTGAGACAGAGTCCGGAGCCAGGCTCCATGCTCAGTGGGAAGTTTGCTTGGAATTCTCTCTCTCCCTTTCCCCAACCCCCACTTTTTCTCTCCCTCTCTCAAATAACAAATGCATGAATCTTTAAAAATTAAAAAAAAATAGAATACATAGATATCTAATAGGTTTAAAATTTAGTAATTTTTTCAATCTTAAAGTTTTCACTTTCTTGGGCATATGGGTGGCTCAGTCTGTTAAGCTTCTGCCTTCAACTCAGGTCATGATCTCAGAGGGTCCTAGGATCAAGCCCCACGTCAGGCTCTCTGCTTTGCTTAGTAGGGAGTCTGCTTCTCCCTCTCCCTGTCCAACTACCCCTGCTGGTGCTCTCTTGCTCTCTCCTTCTCTCTGTCAAATAAATAAATAAATAAAAGCTTTAAATAAAGAATTTCTTTTCCCATTTGTAGATTAATATTATTATAAAATGCACAGTTACTGCAACATCTATATTGTTTAAAGGAACTCCTAAGAATTTTGTTAAAGCATATTTTTGAAAAACTGAATCAAAATAATATACATTTTATTTTCAAATATTGTATTAAAGTCCATGTAATATTCCCCAAATAAATGAATGTGCTGATACATAACATATGATCATCTGATTTTTGCATGATATCCAAGATAGATCCAATCCTTTTAATGTCAGACTATAGAGACAGTTATGATCTTAAACAAAAGAAGGAAATGTTTTATAAACAGGACAGAAGTTGGACGTTTAGCTGTTTGCTGCATCTACTTGGCAAGACCATCCTTCTTTATCTCTAGAGTCGAAGCACATAAAACAGTGAAACATAAATGTTATGTGTTGTTACTCTAAAGCAATAGGTTGAACGGATTTAGAGTGCCACTTCAGGCCTAAATATAACAAGAGGGACTAGATTTACCTTCTTGTCTAAAACACATAAAAACCCAGGCAAAATTTATGATACTATACTTTTCATGACACTGATGTCTGGTTAACAAAGAGCAGTGAAAAAAAAAAAATAAAATGAGCCCTATGACTGCACACAGGCTAGTGCCTTAGGAGTTAGTTGGCCACAGTACATGAAGGTGAAAACCAGGGGGAGTCAGCAGAGTCTCAAATGAGGAAAGATATAAGTCTGGAGTGACTATAAAGTGTCTAAAGTTCACTAGGCTGAGCAATAAAAAAGAGAAAATTGCAGAGATAGAACTATGGAGATCCATAGATGGTCTCCCTCAAGAATTCAGGAAACTGCCCAAGACTAGGGGATAAAAACATAAAACGATTAAAGAAACATTGCCTGTATGCACAAAAGACTGTGAATAGCACCTGTTCCTATCAGTCAAAGTAGAATGCCACATAATTCAAGGCACATTAGGTAGAATATTTAAACCTACTCTAGATTAAATCCTTCTTTGAATTGCCTGACAAAGTTTAATAGCAAGCTTCAATGGGGAAAAACATCTGTCTTCATGTAACTTAAACTCTATTCCAGGACAAGGATGAAGAATATTGATTGTAATATAAATATTTATGGTAATAGCACCCAATAAAGTAATATTCACAGTGTTTAAAATTTATTAAAAACTAGGGGTCATACATACATATATACAATCCATAAGAAAAATCAATTTCTCAAAACTAAGCAGAACTGATGTCAAAATTAGCCAAAAAAGATATCAGAACAGTTATTCTGAGTGTATTCCACATGTTTAATAAGCTAGAAGAATGATTGTGTCACATAGAGAGAGGATATACACACACACACACACACACAGACATAAATTAAACTGGACTTCTATATATAAGGATGATGATATCTGAGTTAGATCGATGTGTGTGTGTGTGTGTGTATTTGATGGGATAAATTAAAAAATGTTTAATTACTTGGAAACAAAGAAGTAGAAACTATCAAAAATAAAACACAAAGGGAAAAGAAGCTGAAAAATAAAAACAAATAGACTAGCAATGGACTGTGAAACAACTTTAAGATGTCTAATATATGGGTAACTGGAATTCACAAAAGAGGGAAAGTAGAAGGGACAAAAAAATTGAAGAAATGACTGTGAACTTTGGAAAAATAGTACTAAACCACATGTGTAAGAAATTCAGAGAATAAGCACAGGAAACATGAATAAAACTACCCTAAGTCAATTTATAATCACTTTATAATCAAAACAAGTAATAAATGGAAATAGAGGAAGACTATAGTCAATGGAAAAAGTGTTTATAAAAGTTTATCAAGTCCAGAGCAAGATATAAACATGTTACTTCCACCGAGCCAACCAGGGCAAGCTCTCTTTCAGTTCTTACACTCACTAAAGGTGTAAATTGTGAGAAATATACACTTGTTTCTTGGAAAAATATTGGGTTCCTGCTGATATACACACATTCCCAAGACTCCCTCTGAATAATTTGGAGAAAAGTAATGACACAGCACCACCTGAAGACTCAATTTATGGGCTGTTGACTACAGTTATTATTGCCATGCATTTTGTAGGTTTGGTTTAGATTTCTAGTTATTTTTCTCAGACACCCTAGAAAAGTACTGTCAACAAATTGAGTAGGGTGTTGATTACTAAACAGCCAGAGGTACTGAGTTTTGTATTTCAACAATCAAGGTAGCACAGTTTTAAGACAGCTTCCTAGTGGGGGATAAAGTAGACTGTACTTCACTTCTCCAAACACTGAGAAGGATTGGTCTAAATTTCTCATATTAGTATCTTTGTCTGAATCAGTCAAATGTGAAAGTGGCAGAATTTTTTTTAAGAAAATGAAAATAGTACTTTGACAGTTTCAAGAGAGATGGGGTCATAACACTATAGATAACTGTTCTCCAAAGTTAACACAAAGAACTTTAAGAAGAATGTTATGGTATCTTCCTCAAACAGATAAATTGGGGGAGGGTGGTTAAAATATACACAGTTGAGAAACTTATGGCGCATAGAGTATCTTTTGATTCATAACATATTTCTATCATACTAATGCCATAAATATATAATGTCAACAATACACATGATGTTTTTGATCATCCCTGGTCCATGTGCTTCAAGTGTTCTTAGAGATGTTAGTCGCTGGTCTTGCTCTATTGAGTAAAGCTGATATATCCTGGACACTCGCTAAAAATTAAAAAACAAAAATAAAAACCTGTAACCAAGGACAATAGAGAGAACTATGTTCCAGGATACACCCCATGTCGGATAAGCAGCTTGAAGAGAAATACAAAGCACTATTTGGATGGACTCATCATATAATAATGACTCTAATGGAATATCATATTCATCAACAAGCTGTGAACATTCTTGTTTCATACCCATGAATTTTTATGGATATTGTAGGAGCTACGGAATTGAATGTTTTTAAAGGTCACTGTTGGGGAAGGCTGTACTTGAGAGTTAGATCAAATAAGTAAGTTTATGGGGAACTTGACAAACCTAACTTACTGCAGAATGTCAATAAATGTCGTGGTCTTGATCACTGTTCTTTAGCTTTCCAGGTAGTACACATTGAAAGAATCCTTTTCCAGGGTTCAATCGTTTGGGGTTGGAAAGAAACAACAAATGACACTAAATTGGGGAACATAGAAGTGTTACATCATGATATCTAAAAACCAGTGCTATTTAAGTTCTACTGAGACATCTGAGATACAGTTATATCCCAAATTCAGAATGCAGAATTTACTAAAAATATCTTCTAGCCACCCTCCTGTTTATGAGAAATGTTAGGTAAATGAGAAAATGTTGTTATTTTGAGAAGGGAAAAAGAACAATGCAGTAATTTTGATGGTTATTGATTTATAAAGCATTATTTTAATCTTTCTATCACAGTTACTTGTTGTTATAAAGGAACTTCTAAGTCACTCAACCAATGAAATTAAAACCAGATTTATATAAACAATGATTCTCAAGAAGACAATATGTGTTTGGAAGGTGACTTGAAACCCCTGATTGAGAAAACACCTACAGGGCTGACCAAAGAAAGAAGTAAATCCTTCTTGGAAAAATTACATATTGAATTAAGTGCTCCCATCAACAAAGGATGATGGAGCTGAAGGAGTAACTGAGCTGGTAAAAGGATGTTAGAAGGTCTGTGAAAAGAATGTTAGATGGATGTGGTTGAGATTATTGTGTTCTGAGGAGACTGGTCATTAGGGTTATTTTTCTTTACATAAAACTTTGCAGCAAATATTTTAAGACAAATAATAGCTATCTAGAAAATATTTATTGAGGTGATATTGACTAAGGTCAGAGGATAAACTAAGGAGGTTGGAGTTATACTGGCTGGATATACTGATAATATTCAGAATTATAGCAATAAATATACAAAGAATTAGAAAAGATGAGGCAAGAGAAACAAGGGTCAAAAGTTTAAATATGTAAATTATATAGAGAGAACTGAGCAATTTTTGTACAACATGTAACACCTTTATCAACAACTAATTTAAATTAAGAAAATTCTTAAGTGAATATCCTGGAAGACTGGTAAGGTTTAATTTCAAATTTAGGTATTTTAAGAATTCCTAGATGGATAGAGTTAGAATGAGACCAGGTTGAAGAAGGGACTGAATGATCAAACACTTATAATAAAGTAAGAAAAATAAATTCTCTTCAGAAGAATGTAAAACCTACACTCCTTAACCCACTTGGTAGGTAAAGAAGAACTAAACTTCCCTACAGTGTACTACTGCAAGATAAAAGGTTATACTTACAGTGAGACCCAAGGACATGAAAATCTGCAAGTGGAAAGTTAATGAAAACTATAAAGGATTCTGAAACCATAAGATATGTTTCAGACATAATACAAGCATTAAGAAGGAATTAATATGGTATTTAGGGCAAAATTTACATTGAGGATCGGGATACTAGTCAAATTCCAACAGAATCTCTGTTGGGACTATAACAGTACTCAGAGGAGCATCAATTACTGAAAAAAAAAAAAAAAAAAAAGGAACAAAGGCAGTTTTCTGTTTGAGTTACCAAAATGTTGCATTTCCCCCATTCTTTTCATAGGAATAACTCTGCCCCAAAACACACCATTATGAAAATAAAACACATGATATAGGCTGTGTTTCTCATGAAATGAAAGGCATCTTAATCTGCATGCAATAATATATAAGGAAAGGCTATTAAAGGCATTGGCAGTCATGTAGCATCTATAGGAAATGAAGAAAGAAGGTCTAATTGTTGCATTTCAAGAAAAGGACAAGTAGACCACATTTCTACAGGAAATGGCACATCCTGAGATTTAAACTCGACCTTATTTTGTGGACAGCATTGGGTATTGGATATATTGATTCCTCTTTAATACCTCTGGTGAACAGAGAAGGGAGTGGAGGAGAGAGAAAATGAAAAAAAGCTAAATGCTTAAGGAATCTCACAAGCAAGCAATATTAGCATAAAGATTTTTCTCAAAAAAATCAGTGTGTTGGATCGTTCATCTCCATTCATCTTACACACACTCATGCACCACACAAGAGATGGCTGAGAAGTGTGCATTGCAGTATTCCTTGAAAGCAGGACTTCAGGCTAGATTGAGACATGTTCTGCAAAATTTGAAAAATAGAAGACAAGACATTACTTTCTAGCTGCAGTTACCGGAAAATGCATAGGCAAGGTAAATCTTAGTTTCTGGTTGAGTTCCTGTGAATGATTTGTTTTATTGTTGTAGGTAGGTTAGACACTGGTTTTAGGTTCCTAGAAATTTAGGCACTTTCTAAACACATAGATTTCCAACTTTCACTCATCTAGCCCTTAAAATGTTTAAGATTCTCTGATTCTCTTACTACTTAAAACACCCCAAGTGAATAATTTTTCCAGCTAGAACCTCACTGTTATTGTACTTAGTATCAATATTTGGTAACAGACCCAAAATTTGGGAATCTGGTATTAGTTTACCTTGCCAGGTTAAAAATGAAATAGGCGTGTGTAAGTTTATGTGTTTTCCACCAGTAGGCAATGGAATATCAGTAGTCCACAGTATACAGTAGAATAAGTTACTAACATTCATTAGCACCTTCACTTTGGAATATAAATGCATCCCCATGGGTGAGAGCATAGCGGCAAGGCTATGTGAATGGCTTCACTTCATTGCATTGTAAGTAACTGGTTCCTAGGGAGATAAGACTATAAATCATTTCTAAGAAATACTCAATCTCCAGTTTCCAGGGCATATTTACTACACATTCAATTTTTTACCAAGTCTACTAAGTAGTTCTTTTTATGCCCAAATCCTAGACCATGAAGGGATGTGAAAGCATTCATGAAGAATTGTCTCCTACTGACTTTTAGGGGAAAAAAGTATTTTAAGAAAATACCAAGTCCAAATTGAAGTGTGAAATTAAGAATTTAAATTATAACATGGTTGATTGTTTTCTTTCAATGATCATGTAGACAGAATAAATTGTAGGATTTATCCAGAGGTTGAGTTTCAAGGCAAGTAAGGAAAAAGTGAAAAAAGGGGATTAGATAATTTGCAGCTATTTAACTGTTCTTATAAATCACTGATTTTAATCTGGACATAGAGAAAAAAATAAACAGGAAAATGGAAATAGTAACAGAAAAAAAGTGTTGTAATCCATGAATATGTCATGATTCTGGTGCAATCTAGAGGTAGACTTTAATAAAGCACCCTGAAAAGGTGACATGAAATAGTATAAGAAGGAGTGAAATATTTCAAAGTATATTATTACAGATAGTATGATTTGTTTCATAACAAAATTTTTAGTGTGACCATGACAGAATAGAAGAAGTGAGCAGAAAACATGGTCACCGTTTAAGAGGGTAACAAGCAAAAGAATAGCAAGTCATACATGTGGTTGATATTATAGTGGAAATAACTAATTTCTGAGTACATTTTAGAATGCAGGGGACTATGGATGGCCAGGGCAGCTGTAATCTTTACTGAAGCCAAGGTAAACCTAGTTGAAGTACATGAGGGAATTCATTAAGATTGTAGCATACAACTAGTCCTTCAGGTGTAATTTTGCATGTTTTCCTATGGGTGTAAGACTGTTAGTCCAAGATATGATCTGTGTAATGTTGGCTCATAAAAGCTTAAAAACAATATAGTTGGCTCTTAGCTTCTTGAGAACGTGCTTTACAACAGAAATGGAATTTGGGAGTTAACGAAGACTGAGGAGGACATTTTTCCAAAGATTTTCAGAAATGTTTTATCTTACATACTATTTTCCTAATTTTAGAGACAACAAAAAAAGTGCTTAAATAATATTCACATGTGATTTAATGCTTAAATCACAGCAGTCAATTACAGCCTTGTGGGACACCTTATAATGGGTTCATGGTGTAACCTAATGGGTTCACAGCCCAGGAGACTAAATTTGTAAGAGTTAGAATTGATAATATTTTTTGAAATAAAAAGCACGCCGTTTAGAATATTGTGGACAGTAACTTCCTTTCAATTTAAAATAGGAAGAAGGACATTCAAATCCCTTCTGGGGTCTGCTATGCTATTATTTCCAAAGAATCAACAAGAACCATTAACATTTTTGCCTCTGGGGACAGGGTATATTAGTATGTCATAGGGATCTTTACTATGTAATTTTATAATATTTTGTGCTGCTTTCTGTTATTAGACATATGCACTTATGTGTGTATGTACATGTGTGTGGTTTATTTATTCAAAAGCACGATGTAAATGCTGACTAATTTAAATAAATATTTGCTTCATAATTTTATATTAAAATATAATTACAAAATAAAAAAAATATAAATGACTCAAAATACATTTCTATTTTTTTCTATTACTTTTTATTCCAACAGTGATTAATTTGATTTATTCCTCTCAGACTATAAGAATAACTCATGGTGAACTCACTTGCAATTCTCATATAAAACAAATCAAAAGTTGATAAAGAAAACTTTCTAGATGATATTCCTATGTGAGCTGCCAGCACTCAGTGTGAAAGAGCATTAGTGTCATTTATATGAAAAGTCTTTCAAGTCAATGACAGAACTGGGCCAGAAGCAATGAGAATAAATTAAGTGAAACGATGTTCAATGACCATCTGAAACCACAGTACAGAAGCTGCCAGAGGTTCTTTTCTCTTACATGGACTAACAGAAACACAAACCTAACCTTCATCTTTTTGGGAGGCAAAACTGTCATATTTGTACTTTTAACCTATCAACACTGATCAAGAGAAAAATGTATTTTATTTACTTTAGTTGATAGCAATAAAAGTCTCAATCAATTGATTACAAATGTTTGAAAATAGTCGGGGAGCGTCTAGGTGGCTCAGTCGTTAATTGTCTGCCTTGGGTTCAGGTCATGATCCCAGGGTCCTGGGATCAAGCCCGCATTGGGCTCCCTGCTTGGCAGGAAGTCTGCTTCTCCCTCTCCCACTCCTCCTGCTTGTGTTCCCTCTCTCTTTGTGTATCTCTCTGTCAGATAAACAAATAAAATCTTTAAAACAAACAAACAAATGTTTAAAAATAGTGAAACCCAATGCATAGAAAATGCATGGCTGAAATGGCATTCAATATACTTAAAATTTTTTTAATGACATTTTAGTCTATTGAACAGTTCTAAACTTGGCATCAGAATTTATCAAATATTCCCCCTACCCCTGTACACACACACACACACACACACACACACAGAGGATGTGGCCCAACACTGAAAAAGTCCATTTCAAAACTCATTAACTCCTTTGTATTTTCTATATATCTTACCTTATTCCTTTAGAAAACCTCCTTCTCAAAGAACTCATGTATCAGGAATTATTCTAGCTCCTATTCCTTGACCACAACAAATTCATTCTACCTTTATATTATTTCTCAAATCTGTCTATGCATTTATGTCATCATTTTACCTACACTGTTGTTACTAGTAGCTAGATGTGTGTATACTTCCAAAAACTGGATCTCCATCCCAGGTTCACAAAATTTCTGCACTCTCTCTCTTCTTTATTGTTTTAAGTATTCATCTCTCATATTTACTATATTTTCCAGATAAAAATAATGTTTTCCTTTTACTTGACTACTTAATCCACATCACTTCTTCTCTTGGCTATTACTTTGGTAACCATTAAGTCCCCACCTTTCAAGAACATTGCATCTGCCATAGACAGAGCCAATGTGAACACAAGCCCCAAACCAGGGCTTTTGGAATCATAACAACAACAAAACCAGCCTTTCTCTTCACTTAGAAAGGGATTGCAAATCTGAGGGTCCAGAGCTCCAATTTCCAAACACAGAAAACCTGGAGTTCAATGTAAAAATGGAAACCAAAATGTATCTGAAATGAAAAATAGTACCTCATCATGTACTCAAGGTCAAGATTGTTCTTAAGGAATGAGTATCTCTGATTATCCACCTGGCTTCTGGCATTAGGAATGGTCCCACTCCAGCATTTTTAAAGGAAGATTTTTTGTTTCTATTTCATTTCCCAAAGGGGTATAAAATCTACTAAAAGAGATATAATCAATCAGAATAAATCAGCTCACTCACACGACACTCCCAGATAATGATTTTTTGTTGCTGAGCATAGTCAAAGTTCTGAGTAATCTGAGAAGAGAATTCAAAACTGACAACTACATTTGCTGACAAGTTTATGTGAGACACACATACATTTTTTCTAGTGTATGTGTCAAAGGATGAAGACCCCAATCATCAAAATAAGTTACTTTGTACATTATGGTGCAAGGAACGAAAAGGGAAAGAGATGTTATCAGAGAATGACTGAAAGGCATTTTGCAAAATGTTCCTATCACTCTGAAGCAGAAGGATTGGAGCCCAATGCCTTGTGGCCCTCATAAGCTTTACACCTGCTCTTCTTTGGTTGCAGGGGTCTCAGTGGGAGCTGTCTGTTCTAAAAGTTCTGCTGGCTCTCCTCCTCTTCCTCTTTCTGAGAACAGAGGTAGTGGTGTTTCTGCATGCATTCTTGCATGGCCCAAAACTGGTTGACACAGTCTGATGGCTTGGTATCTTCTGTGCTATACTGCAAGCAGAAAAGGGCCCACTTAAACTGTTTCCCACAGGGGCCATTGGCCATGCCCCACAGACCCCCCCTGCCATGGCCAGTTCCAGTTAATGTCCCCATTTGGCAAGATCAATCCATGCTCATTAGGATTCTTGGGATCATCAAGCACCAGCTCGCACTGCTTGGAGCTTCGTGATTGTCATAGGCCCCAGATAGGATTCACCCTTTCCCTTCCTGTGGACAGTAGGCCATAGCTGCAGCCCGGGACTCAGACCTCGAAGCTGCAGCGCCAGTGGCGTCATTACAAAATACAGGGGCTCTCGCTACAACCCTTCTCATGCAGGGCTGTCCGCAGCCAGTCCCAGGTGGACCTGCCCCCAACAGGCCCGCCCACCACTTGCTTTCCTCTGCCTGGTATTTACTATTAACAGCTCAACTTATCTCGCATATTTTTGTTTTTTTCTGCCCAAAAAACTTTCACTTTTCCTCTAGCACTGGAGTATTTTCAGGATTTTTGAGTCATAACGCACTGTGTCATTAACCTGTGTGATTTTAATATCTGCCTTACATTTTTAGTATGAATAGCATCAGTAAAATATTTTAAAACTTAGTGATCACCATTTTAATGAGTCTGTACAAGTCTTTTTTTTTTTTTAAGATGTTATTCATTCATTTATTTATTTATTAATTTATTTAGTTGACACACAGAGAGAGAGACAGCACAGAGGGAATACAAGCAGGGAGAGGGGGAGAGGGAGAGTCAGGCTTTCTGCTGAGCAGGGAGCCCAGTGTGGGCCTGGATTCCAGGATCCTGGGATCAGGACCTGAGACAAAGGCAGACATTTAATGACTGAGCCACACAGGTGCCCGTGTACATGTCTTTTGATAAATTTGCTAAATAATGTATCATAAAGCAAGAAAATGTGTTTTTTTTCCCTTTTTTCACAAATTAGCTATGACAGCCTTAAAGATATTAAAGTACATTACACCATGTATAATACACCATGCCTAAGTTTATAGACATAGTAAGTGGTGAAATCACACTCTGGTCCATTACTTATGGCCCATACTCATTTCATACCTTTATATTGCCTGTGAAAAAAACTTTTAGAAAAGGTCATAAAATGCAAACAAACAAAAAAAAAAACCCTGTTTTGCTTGCTGTTATTCAACAAAATTATTTTGATTTCTGCCAATGTCTTCTCTAATACATATTATGACTTTATGTAACTTATTTATCTGCATACCTGTACCTCCCTTGATTTTGATCAAACTAGGGCCATTAAATGATCTATCAAATTTAGGAATAAAAAAAATTACTGAAATTACATCATGACATTATACATTTCCTCTGTATCCTATTCTTTTGGTGGTTTTTACCTTCAGCTTTATTGAGATATAACTGACACATCGTACTGTGTAATTTAAGGTAATTTAATAGACATATATATTGTGAAATGATTACCAAAATAATGTCAGTTACCACATCCATCACCTGACATAATGACCTGTGTGTGTGTGTGTGTGTGTGTGTGAGTGATGAGAACATCTAAAATCTTGAGTATTTTAGATCTTAAGTATTAAGTATATTAATTATTTAAGATTTTAAGTATATATTATTAACAATAGTCACCATGCTATACATTAAATCCCTAGAACTTACTCATCTTATAAAAGGTAATTTGTACTCTTATCATTATCTCTTGATTTTCCCCAACCCTCCAGCCCCTGGAAATCACCAGTCTACTCTTCCTAGGAGTTTAGAGTTTCAGGATTCACATATTAGAGGGATCATGCAGTATTTGTCTTTCTCTGACTTATTTCGCTGGTGATGCCCTCAAGATCCATCCATACTGCCTCAAATGTCAGCATTTTCTTCTTCTTTCTTCTTTAAAGATTTACTTATTTCTATTTGAGAGAGAGAGCCTGGTGGGGAGGGGCAGAGGGAGATGGAGAGAGAAACTGAAGCAGACTGCAGAGCCAGGAGCCCAAGGTGGGGCCCCATCTCAGCACTCTGAGATCAGGACCTGAGTTGAAGTCAGGATTTTCTTCTTTTTATGGCTGAATAATTTTTTGAGGAATCTCTACACTATTTTCCATTTTGGCTGTAGAAATATACACCCCAACCTATAGAGCAAAATGGTTCCCTTTTCTTCATCCTCCCCAACAGTTGTTACCTTTTGTCTTTTTAATAAGTGCCATCTAACAGGTGTGAGGTGATAGCTCATTGTGGTTTTGAGTCACATTTTCTTGATGATTAGTGATGTTAAGCACTATTTTCATGTACCTATTGGCTATTTGTATGTTTATTTGGAAAAATGTCTGTTCAGGGCCTCTGCTGGCACCACATTTTGGAATGATGCCACCACTAAAACTGATTATCTGAAAATCTTTTAGTAATGAAAAGTCACTGTTCTCACTTATCCTATATATGCTTACACTTAAAATTAAGCAGTGATGTTTCTAGTGTTTACAGGAAACATCTGAACTTTTTTATTTACTAAAATATACATTAAATTCAACACAATTTTTTCTCTAATATTTACACTAGTATTTTGGGTGGTCTGCCTGTGCATTTTGTGGGTCATGCATCTACTTTAATGAACCACTTATTCAAATCTACAACACTGGGTTTCTGACTCTTAACAACAGTTTTTGTTTTTTGTTCTGTTTTGTTTTTCCAGATTAAGTAATGTTTTAAAACAAAACACTATTTTGACTTGAGAGAAAGCCTGGATAAGAATTATTTTTATTTAACTTTTATCATATGGGTAGTAGAAATTCTTTCTTGGTTTTGAAATTTCATAGCTTATATATGTGAATGTCTAGGATTCACCCGTTGATCTTTTACTTGGTTTCACAGAAAATGCTACAACAGACAGTGCTTCTCAACTGCTACTTTAAATTAAAAATTCTAAGACATATAAACCTTTCCAACTAATTGGAATCAGAAGGGGTAGAAAACAAGTGTTTTCTATATATATGATTACATCATTTCCAAAACAACAACAAAAATTATATTCAATTGAAGTAATTTTACAATTACTTACTGAACACTAGATGTATGTACTATGCCAACTAAGGTACTGGGTATAAATTTCAACGGATTCAATTTGTATTTTCAAGTAGCTCTAGTTCTTTCAAGAGACATAGACATGCAAACAATTAATTGTGAAGTAATCCAAGAGTGTCTCTGTTAATTATATTAACAAAGTTTAATGAAAGCCTAAAGGAATCTGTCACTTGGTCATACCTAAGTTATTGAGTAAAGTGAACAATCTATTTTTTTTTCATTTTCCACAAATAAATTGGATTATATGATTCTGTTAACAATCTGACCCAAAGTACTGGGTATTAAATCTGTTTAAAATTTATATGATTCTGTTAACAATCTGACCCAAAGTACTGAGAATTAAAATACCATATTTAGAGAACATGTTCATTTATTACTTTCCATATGCAAATTGCTAGGGCTATTTTATAATGTGAATCATTTCAAATATAGGAAACATTTGCATATCCAGTTTGTTTTCTGTACATTCTATCAAATGGATTGGTCTCTGAGTACTCAGGTTAATTAACTAATCACTGCGTTGTCAAGTCTCTATTATGCCCTCTGCTGTAATCCGATCACTGACTTGTTCTGGGTTGAAATTTATCTTAGGAACTGAGAGCCAAGACTGGAACACTCTGAACAGAATGTTCTATTTCTGTATAAGATGATAGATGTTGTTCTTGCCCAGAATGACAACACTTTGCACTGCTCCCAATCTGTAAATTGTTCCATTTGCTTGGCATAATAAGTATACTGATGCATTTAAGTCTTTCTTCCAGGACCATGCTGTTCAATTCCTCTCTGCTAGCCAAATATACCAGAAGTCATAAATTTATCATCAATAAGGAGACTAAATGTGATCTCTTTCATATGTAAAAGTAGTGCTAATATCCTGCTATTAGTGTTTTTGAGTTACTTCATTTTCAAAATTCAAGATTAGAAAAAGATTTCTTGTGATCTTTTCACTTTTATCAATTACTTTGTGGAAGTCCAGAAAAGATCCTGACAAAGTTACTGTCTACAATCACAACCTCTGGAAATGACTCAATATTTATTTAACAACCACTTCTTTTCAAAATGAACTTTCATTTCTCTGGGTCCCATTAATATATAGCAAATGACAAAAAAGAGTGCTTGTTTTTGCTTTACATATAAATTATACAATGATATAACTTCATTATATTCAGCTACGGTAACATGGTACCATTTTGCTTTCACTTGTATCACAGTTTCTTGGTTTTGTTGTTTTTATTTTTAATTTAATGAGCATGGAATGCTTTTAGTTCTCCCAAAAGAAGAATGCCTCAAGGAAACAACGTTTGGAGTGTTTAGTGTCAAGTGTTATTGGTTTCCTTTACACTTCCATACAACCAGAATCATATCCTGTGCTTACCATCTAACTTAGAAGATACCGAAATATGACCCACTGGCTCCGCCCAGACCATTATCTCATTTTGTAAACCAAGTTTTATTGGAGCAATGGCAATGATTCAATGTTATCTATGGCTGTCTTAGTACAACATTGGCAGACATGACTTTAACTGCCACAGAGACTTTGTGGCCTATAAAGCCTAAAATATTTACCTATATGAGATTTACTGAAAAATGTTGTTGACTTTGATCTAGCTCAGAGTGCAAGATTGGAGTTGTTTCTTGTGTTATTTAGTCCTGTGTAGTTATTATGTTTAGTTTTTGGAATTCACTGAATTAGTTCTACTCTTGTTACTCATATTGCTGTTAGGAAGACCACATTAATTAAATAAGCTAATATTTGCTTGTAGTTAAAAATAAAAACACCTAGGTCTTAAGAAGGGCCATGTAATGCTATTAACAAAAAATGGAAATGAACTTAGCAAATATACTAATTCAAAGAATGCCAGATCCCTTGATGTCTATTAACCGAAGTATGGATTCTGGCAGTGTTCACATATTCATTGTTAAAATCAAGCATAATCTTGACTATATCAGGCAAATTATGAGAAAGCAGAAACTCTTTTTCTAAAGATAATTTCTAATAAATTTATGTAAGAGAAAAAAAGGCTTTTTGGATTTTGGGGCATAAACATTCTAGAGGAAATTATACACGTATTTGCTAACTAGTCAGAAGCTAAGAAACAGTAAGTTGTTGGATTGTTTTAGTAAATAGTTGAATATATTATAGTAATATTTGGTTATTTTGAGATATTACTCTTGTTTACATCACATTCAATGAAAGTGTTCATTTGATATTAAAGTGTTATGCCACAGTTACACACAACATGCACACAAATAAATATTTGAGAACTTAAGAAGGAATACAAATTTGTGAATAATTTTTATGCTTTAAATGTCTGTTTCTTTTTCTAGAACTAAGTATAGTATGTGTAGTCATATAGTGCCATGCAAATTTGGCTGTGTTTGGTTTCGGGTGCTCATTTATGTTAATGGTGATACACCTTTGGATTAATAAATACAGGATGCTTTTGCATACTTCAGTTTCCTCACATTCTTTCTAAACTACCTTTTTAGAAAGTAATGAGGAAAAATTTGCTTCTCTACTCATAAAAAAATCTCCAAATTCTTTGTAGTTTAATGATTGCAGATTTAAGTGGATAGATTACTAAAATGTCTCTATGTTTTGACTGATTATGAGTCAGTTGTATATAGCTTCTACAGCATTTAATGGAATATAGATCAGAATGAAATATGCAAAAATGTGATGAACAGGTAACATTTTCATGATGTATCAAAGAATTTAAAGATGACATAATATGAAACAGTGGCTTTATATTTTTTTAAGAACAGTAGCTTATTTTGAGAAAATTTTTTTTTGGATTCTAATATATTCAAATACCAAAATGGAGATTCTATAGTTGAAGCATGTTGTTGTTGACTGTGTCTACCAGCTATTTCCATAAAAATTCTGTTCAACAAACCATCTTGAAACTCAACTATTTGAAATAATAACCATTTATTCTCCCTTATTTTTCTGAAAATTGGCTGGGGATTGATCAATAAAGGCTGGCCTCAGCTTGGCTTGACTCCAAAGTTTACGTCTGCTCCATATGTCTCATCCTTCTTCAATCAATGGGTTATCTGGACCATTTCTTCATGTGACAGCAGCAGGTTTACAAGATCATAGAACCAACTGCAAAAATACATTTCAAACTTCTGACTGCATAACCACTGTTGACATCTTAAGGAGTAATACAAATTATACGATTAAGCCTAACATCCAAATTTGGGGAAAGAGATTTCACTAACGTGAAGCAATAGCTAATCACATAGAGTGTCAATGCGATAGGGGCAATACCCTCCCCATCTTGGTTTGGTGAGTGCAGGGTTTAATATTTTTTAAAAGTAATTTAGTTTACGCAGTAACCCCTGCCCCCACTAATCTGATCACCTCTTCAATACCCCTTTATCACCAGTAGCCCCATAAGCCTCACTGAGGAAACCTAAGTTTCTGTAGAGAGCAAGCACTGGTTTTGGAATCAGACTAGAAACAATCAATTCTAACTCTACACACTGAAATTACTAATTTTGTAACCTTAAACAAGTCACTTAAATTTTCTATGCTTTAATTTCTTCATCTTTAAAATGATAGAGGGACACCTGTGTGGCATAGTTGATTAGGTGTCCAACTCTTGGTCCTGAGATCCAGCCCTGAACCGAGAGCTCTGTGCTTGTCACAGAGTCTGCTCAAGATTCTCTCCCCCTCTCCTGCTCATGTCCTTTCTCTCTTTCTCTCAATTAAATAAATCTTAAAAAAAAAAAAAAATGCTCCACGAAACTGATGTTCAAGATGACCAGATGAGAGATATAGATACAGAAGATACAGATATAGCAATAGTCATATAGATATGCAAATCCCTCAGTCACTTCTGGGCCAGGGTCTACAATAGAGTGTTACTTTGATGCTTATTAATTATTTCTTATCTCAATTACATTTTCTTGCATCTATTTCCTTGAACACTATCCCCTTTTCCAATTTTCGGATCTCATTTAATGCCTGGTCTTTTCATGAAAATTTCTGGTCACTTCCATGGACATACTATTCAAAAATCTTAACTCTTCATCATTATTGCTTATTCTGTCACTCCAGAGTATGATTTCTCATAGATAGAATTTTTTTGTTAGAGCTACACATGGTGTGTTTTTTTTTAAAGTGGGGAAAATGCATTTCCTTCCATTTATGCCATGACATTCTTATTTTGACACATATATCTTATTAATTTCTCCTCTGATTCTTCTTATAAAAATGGGACCTAGTCAAGAAAAATATCTGCCTTAAAAAACCATGATAAAATGTTAGGCCAAATTTTATTAAAGATATTCTTTTCAGAGAATGAACTCTTTTCCTGATGGGCTCCTTATACATTCATATAAGTAGATTCTTGTCAAGAAAAAAAATTTAGTCTACTGTCAGTCAAACCTATAGTTTGTGTCTCAATGTTGGTGTTAAATTAGATTGAATTAAATATTTTTATCTGCATGAATAATGTGTTTATTATTTTACTAGGAATTTTATATAATTATTTAAATGAATTTTATTAATACTTAAATTAGTTAAATAAATTATTTAAATATTATTTGCCTCATTACGAAGAAGAATACTATTTTAATACGATTTTCATGAATTATTTCTGAAATATGAAACTCAAGATAGAATAAAAGATTCAGTCACTTAAATGAAAAACAAAAATAAATGAAGTAACAAACTATTTTAAAAAGATATTCCCATTTGATTCTAAAGCCTATTTGTCATTGAATAATGGGATATACTTATACTTGAACAGAAATAGCTTTAATTTGCTACAATAGCCCTGTGGCTATGTGTTGCCACAAAGTTTCAGAAATTTCATTCTTTTGAGTGACAAAACTATTACTATTGGAATCTTGCTAGTTGACAGGAAATATGACTTTACAAATGGTAAACAGAAAATCCCAAAAAGGAGAGCTACCTTTCTTTGTTGATGAATCCTCTAAAGAATATTGTACTATTGTATAAAGAACCAATTTACTTGGCCAAGAAATTGGGATCTCTTACTAACTTTTCATCTGACCCCGTTATAATTGTATTTTTGTGATGAGAGTGAAAGTTATCTTTCTTCCTTCCATCACTGACTTAATTTGAAAGAAAAAAAAATCACTGGAAAGAATAATCACAAATAACTATAAATAATTTTAAATTTTGAAAAAAACTAAGAAAATACAGTAAACTCTAATATTAGAAATTCTCTACAAACATCTTTTAATCGCACATGTATTTTTTTTAATAAAATGCTCCTTTAAAACAGTTTTAAACTAATCTAAAAGACATTTTCACTTAAGCTATTGTCTTTTATAAATCACAAACCAAATAGCTTCACTTATTATGATGTAATATAATGAAGTCTCCACTTATTATGATGTAATATAATAAGTTCTCAGTCAAAACTGGGATTGGACTTCTGTAAGAATTATATAATTTAAATATTTCTGATTAAGAAATGACTGAAGTAAGTGGGAAACAACTTTCATCCCATAGATTCACAGAGGATGACAATTCCTGGGCCTGCCTTAGACAAAAGTAGCAGTAACTGTTTCTTCTAGCTTAAAGTGAATGCAAAGTTTAGCTAAACTACTCCATGGTACTGATGCCTCAGCATCTATTTTGTCTGACCCAGTGGACTGCAGGGACCTTAAACTTACACTAGCCCCTCACACAGCAACCCACAGCCACCTGCAGTCCCCTAGACAGCAACCCACAGTCCTCTAGACAACAACCCACAGTCACAAGGAAATGCAAACCTCTTTCTTTCTTTCTTTCTCTTTCTTATTTTTTATTTTTTATTAAGTTCAAGACAACATAGAGTACACCATTGATGTAGTGTTCAATGATTCATTAGTTATGTGTAACACCCAGTGCTCCATGTAATACATGCCCTCCATAATACCCACCACTTGGTTATCCCATCTCCCTGCTCCCTCCCTTCTGTAACCCTCAGTTTGTTTCCTAGAGTCCATTCTCATGGTTTGTCTCCCTCTCTGATTTCTTCCCAATTTTCCCTCCCTTCCCCTATGGTCCTCTACACTACTCCTTATATTCCACATGAGTGAAGCCCTATGGTAATTGTCTTTCTCTGCTTGACTTATTTCACTTAGTATAATACCCTCCAGTTCTGTCTGAGGAAATGTAAATTCTTAATAAGACTTTCCCAACATCCCTTGAGATCCACAGTCTCCCTTGACTCTTGGTGCCTTCCCCCTCTTGCACACTTTAGATAAGACCCCAGAGGAGCTTATCAAAACCTGCTCTTTAGGTTTGAATTTCCCAGTCTGGCCCTATCTTAGGAAGTGCAAATCACTTCCACTCACAAACCCTAAAAGTCATGTAGCCCAGATCCTGCCTCTACTTCTGCCTGCACCTGCCTTGACATTCTTGTGCGGCCCTTTGAGGCATGCCAGGTACTTCCTTCAGGATCTGTGAGTGATAAACTTCTCTATTCAAGTTCCCTTGTGATCTCTTAATGAACCTCAGCTCACCATCCAGCACCCCGTGCTCTATTTAAAGAGTGTGTTAATTTGACAGATTCATAACAAGGTGTGAATGGATATTGTATACTTTGACAGCCTGAATGAGAAATTAATTCTAGTGCAAACTAATAAGAAGAATTCCATGATAAAAATATTAATAAACATGGAACATTCAGTAGAGTAATAAAAGCACGCTCACCTCAGTAAGTACACTATATTTTTAAATCCTCCTGTTTCCTTTAATTTAAAAAATATTTATTGCATGTTGGATTTTCATTCCTGGCTTTAAGATATGCATTCACATCGTTTCTAAGGTAAAATAAATTTTCTCTTATAATACTTCCCCAAAAATAGTTGTTTTCCTCCTTATACATAAAATACACTGCTGGCTTCTGATAAAAGATGACAGATTAAATATACTCATTATATCAAGTTATCCCAAACTCCATTAAAATGACTATTTGAACATATAAACTTGGGTGGGGGGGGAGGAAAAGTAGTGAATAAGTTTAAAAAAAAAAAAAGTATTTTGAAGGTTGAAAAGCAGATGCATGGATGGTCACTGAATTAGTGGCCATGAAAATGATCCCTACTAAACCAAGAGAGACTATGGACTTTGAGAAACAAACTAAGGGTTGTAGAGGGGAGGAGGCTGGGGGATGGATGAGTATTAAATGGATGGTCCTGTGTATTAAAGAGGGCATGTATTGCATGGAGCACTGGGTGTGGTGCATAAACAGTCAATCTTGGAACACTGAAAAAAAATAAATATTTGGTAAGGGGGAAAAATAAATTGGTAGTTGGAAAGTCAATGAATAACTTCGGTTTAGACTGCAGAGGAATTTGCTGAATCAGCTATTCAAACAGAATCTCACAATAGATGTTTTAAATAACCCATTTTATTGTTGCCAGATAGTATCTGCCAAGATTATGAATTAGGACAGTTTTGTGGCTCCATAGTTCTAATCGACTGAAGATAAATCATAAGAGTGGTAAACACTAATTACAACCAATAAATGACAACCACAATAAAAACAAAAATTTTTGAAAAATACTTAGGGAGAAAAAAAGACTTCAAGGCCCAGTGTTCCTGTGCAGTTTGGGAAAGGTTAGTGGTTGAGGTATATGGTAAGATGATATTTAAAAAGTTAAGTTGAAGGGAAAAATTAAAATTCATGCATTTCCTTTTTTTTTTTTTTTTAACTGTCTGGAATCACCGCTGATGGCCTTTCCTTATAGAATCTGTTGCAACAACTTTGACCACTGATGCTGCAGTAGGTGATGTCCACTGGATAAATTGCAAGGTAACATCAAATCATTGGGGCATAGGGAATTGGAGGGAAAAAAATGCAAGCTAATATTCTGTTAAGTAATGAATTTCTTTGTCCCCAGTGCAAATTCCTCCTAAGGATTAAAAATGAAACACTTACCAGAAGGGCTACTTTGTGGAAAAGACAAACCGGAATGACCAATAAAACTAAAGTCATTATAGTATTTTTTACATGGTGTACTCTGAATTGCATAAAAATGATATACTTTGAATTGCATAAATCAGAAGAGCAGACATAGAGGTCACAGAAAGGTTATAAAGCAATTTCACTCAGTAATGTTTGTGTAAAATACTGAATTTGGCAGGGGCGCCTGGTTGGCTCAATGAGTTAAGCCTCTGCTTTCAGCTCAGATCATGATCTCAAGGTCTGGGACTGAGTCCCACATCAGGCTCTCTGCTCAGCAGGGAGCCTGCTTCCCCCTCTCTCTCTGCCTGCCTCTCTGCCTACTTGTGACCTCTCTCTATGTCAAATAAATAAATAAAATCTTTAAAAAAATATTGAATTTAGCAAGAGGGGATTATAAAAATCATCTTGTATTTGTACAAAATGGTTTTCTTTCATGTATTTATAAAATACTATACCTCTCACAAAAATGGGTGGGTTATCATAACATACTTAGAAACCTTTATATCTTCTAGGGGTTTAAAAATTTAAATGATGCAAGAAAGACTCTTTAATAATTTTGCCATGTAAGAAATCCACTGTTTTTGGCCAATGGTAATGAAATATCACTACCTAATATGTTAAAATAAATGTATAATATTAACATACATTTGGGTATTTGTACAGTGTTTTTCACAATACTTAACTTTGTTATGGTAGGAAAATAACCATATGCTAAAATTATATTGTCTGTATAAACTATACAGAATAAATTATTTGAATAGATACATTATATCTGTATATTGAATAGATACATTAATGTATATTTCCAGGATATGAAGATTTCCTGAGTAGTTCAAGAACCAGAAATATATCATTATGTAATAAGCAACTATATCCTCTCCTAATTCAATATTTTCAACATTAACATTATAAATTTATACCCATGTGTATTATCAGAAATATTTTTATAAGAATATTTATTCCAGGAAATGGGATGCTTGAGATTCACCAGTAAATTTATTGCAATTATGATAGTACTATGTATTTGAAATGACCATTTGGATAATCCTAAATGTTAGAATATAATGGGAATTATACTTCTAATACTATCAATGCTATAAATACCTTATTGGTAAAGTAAGCTCTATTAATAATAAAAGTAAAATAAAATACATCTTTATATGATCATGCAATTATTAGATGAGCTACATTACTAGAAATTCCAGAATGGTCAATCATATAATTTACAATTAGTATGTACATCAACTTAAAAATAATTCAAGACCTAGTATGCGAAGGATTCAATGACAATAACTGAGAAAAAACTGAATGTGTTTACATCAGCTGCCTGTGAAAAATAACGCACAGACCAGAGAAACAACTAAAATCATTCCTTTGATCTATGTAGATTTCTTTGTGTTTAGCAAATGGTAAAGAGAGAATAAATGGATTTCTTCAAAAGCATTTTCTTATTAACTACTGTGGAAATTTCAGTCAGTATATTACAAACAACCATTTAAAAAAGAGAACTAATTATTCCCATGCAATATATAGCACCATTTCTCTCATTTTCAATAACAGAAATTTTAAGGGCCTTAAGAAATGAAGATAATAAAACTTGAAAAAGAAGAAAAACCAAAAGCTCAATTTTAATTAGAAATTGAAATAGCTTTAAAGTCACATAAAATAAAGAATTCTAAATTTTACTTATTTGAACAAATTTATAAACATTTTTAATAAAACCACTATCACATACTATATATCTCTCACTTTTTCACTATAAGAAGAATGTTACAGCTTGTTTCTAATGTTACTAAAAACTTCCATATATATCTCTTGAGTGCAAAAAAATTTGATCAATTAAAACACAAATATTTTCAACTACCTGCACGGTGTCTTATTAAGTATTGACAACATAGTGACATATACATATAGTTGCTCTTAGAGCAAAAAGCATGAACAAAATATAAGACTTTTGTGTATGAACCAACTACCACAGATACTGATTACATAAACTAGCAAGAAGGTTGGCATAATCTTCTGTATTCAAACTTACTGAAAAACAAAACAAAACAAAAAACATAACAGGAAAACCAGATCAATAAAAAATATCCTAATAAAATGAGTCAAATGAATTTTCTGGTTTCCCAGTGCATACTAAGTTATGTTTCCACTATACTATAGACTGTTAAATATACAAAAGTATTGTGTCTGAAAAAACAAGGCACATACCTCAATTAAAAAATTATTGACAAAAATGCTAACTTACATCATCTGAACTTTCAGCATCATAATAAGTAATCACAAATCAATATAACACATATAATAAGGAAGAAGTTTGATATATTGTGAAACTTAGCAAACCATGACACAGACACACAAAATGAGCAAATGCTAGTGGGAAAATGGCACCAACAGATTTGCTCCATGCAGGGTTGCCACAAACCTTCAATTTGTAAAAAATACTCAGTCTCTACAGAGCACAATAAAATGAGGTATGCCTTAATGCTTTAAAATACCTGGCACTATTGAAACATTTTTTTTTCGTTAAGGAAATCAACTTTAAATACAATCAACCGTGTTTCTCTAAAAGTACACTGTCAGATTATTTTGTTTTCAAAACGGATTATTTTATTATTCATTGTATACTATTTTCTCTTCTAGAATTTGAATAGTTAATTATGACATAAACTGAAAATCATATGAATACCTTTTCATGCAAAGGATCTAAATTTAACTCTTTAAGGATGTTTATTAATATTTTCCTAATAAATATATGTTGACAAATAAATCTAACGTGTGATTTGATTCTGAACTACACCTAAATCTATGCTTATCCCTAAAATCAGTAAGACTGATTTATGTAACTCTATATTGTCAGAGGTTGACAATTTGCTAATGGTAGTAAGATTTTCTTCTTTAATAATGTTTCTTTAGGTGTCTTACTTTTTAAGCTGGAATTAAAGTAATATTTGGAACTTTTATAATATAAGACAAGTGACATAGTTGGTAAGGGAGAAAGAATATTTCAGTTGAAACATAAAATATACTTTTCAATATACAAACTAAATAAAATTTAATATATGTACTAATGTGTTTAACCTTTTGGGTATATAAGGTAACTTCTTAAAATTCTCTTCCTGGCATCCTATTTCCACTGAGTAAGAAATAATGAGAATGTTAAAAGATTGTACTCAACTATTTGGTCAGTAAAAATACTTTTCTACATCTATATCATATGAGTATTTTAGTAATCAGATGAACAGTGATTACACAGCTTTTTCCCAGTCTTCCTTGTGCCAAGATCTTATACTGAAGTTGTTTTATGGTGATAATATAATCTATCATTTTAAAACTTAGACTATGATATTAAATTTAAGAATTCAATTTAGTATTTGTTTGTATCTCTAGACTTAGAAAATTTAAAATAATATATATGTACTTGAAGTAGCATAATTTTGCCTTTTTTTTTAAATTCTGCCATTTTAAAAAAGATTTTATTTATTTGACAGACAGAGATCACAAGTAGGCAAAGAGAGAGGGGAAAGTAGGCTCCTTGCTGAGCAGAGAGCCTGATGCAGGGCTCAATCCCAGGACCCTGAGATCATGACTGAGCCAAAAGCAGAGGCTTAATCCACTGAGCCACCCAGGTGCCCCTGCCATTTTTTTCTGTACCAAAAAAATGATCAGGAACAGATGACACAAGGTGATCTCAGCCACCATAGTGAGAAATACACCATTCTTTACCTAGGTCCAGATCTGAGCCAATTCTCAGACTCAAAGATCCTTGATTCAAAAGAGTAACAGTGTCCACTTGAGAAAAGAGGGTGTTTGTAATATGATAGCAAATATATAAGGTATGGATTTCTTTAATGCTTTACCAGAGGAATTTAAGGCCATTTGTATGAGTAAGTGTTCACTGAGGAAAGGAAAATTTTCACACTCTTTGAAAAGTACTGATTACAAGTTCTGGACTGTTACTGACACCACAGGACCCCAAACATCATTATGCCCCCACTACGTACGTTTGAATGGCTTACAGAGTCAAGGAGACAAGTAACATCCTGTATCAGATGAGCCCAGTGAATCAAAGGTAACATTTAAGTTCCATTTTTCTGTTCACTGCATGCTGTGAATTAAAGTTTATTCAGGTCCTTCCAAACAAGTCATAAAAGTCAGCTTCTGAACTTTCAAATTGTTTCCAAATAATTTACAATAACCTTTTAATTTTTATAATCATATATTTTTATCCCCAGGGGTACAGGTCTGTGAATAACCAGGTTTACACATTTCACAGCACTCACCATAGCACATACCCTCCCCAATGTCCATAACCCCAGCCCCCTCTCCCAACCCCCTCCCCCCAGCAACCCTCAGTTTGTTTTGTGAGATTAAGAGTCACTTATGGTTTGTCTCCCTCCCAATCCCATCTTGTTTCATTTACTCTTCTCCTACCCCCTTAACCCCCCATGTTGCATCTCCACTCCCTCATATCAGGGAGATCATATGATAGTTGTCTTTCTCCGATTGACTTATTTCGCTAAGCATGATACCCTCTAGTTCGATCCACATCGTCGCAAATGGCAAGATTTCATTTCTTTTGATGGAGGCATAGTATTCCATTGTGTATATATACCACATCTTCTTTATCCATTCATCTGTTGATGGACATCTAGGTTCTTTCCATAGTTTGGCTATTGTAGACATTGCTGCTATAAACATTCGGGTGCACGTGGCCCTTCGGATCACTACATTTGTATCTTTGGGTAAATACCCAGTAGTGCAATTGCTGGGTCATAGGGTAGTTTTTTCAACATTTTGAGGAACCTCCATGCTCTTTTCCAGAGTGGATGCACCAGCTTGCATTCCCACCAACAGTGTAGGAGGGTTCCCCTTTCTCCGCATCCTCGCCAGCATCTGTCATTTCTTGACTTGTTAATTTTAGCCATTCTGACTGGTGTGAGTTGATATCTCACTGTGGTTTTGATTTGTATTTCCCTGATGCCGAGTGATGTGGAGCACTTTTTCATGTGTCTGTTGGCCATCTGGATGTCTTCTTTGCAGAAATGTCTGTTCATGTCTTCTGCCCATTTCTTGATTGGATTATTTGTTCTTTGAGTGTTGAGTTTGCTAAGTTCTTTATAGATTTTGGACACTAGCCCTTTATCTGATATGTCATTTGCAAATATCTTCTCCCATTCTGTCAGTTGTCTTTTGGTTTTGTTAACTGTTTCCTTTGCGTGCAAAAGCTTTTGATCTTGATGAAATCCCAATAGTTCATTTTTGCCCTTGCTTCCCTTGCCTTTGGCAATGTTCCTAGGAAGATGTTGCTGCGGCTGAGGTCGAAGAGGTTGCTGCCTGTGTTCTCCTCAAGGATTTTGATGGATTCCTTTCTCACATTGAGGTCCTTCATCCATTTTGAGTCTATTTTCATGTGTGGTGTAAGGAAATGGTTCAATTTCATTTTTCTGCATGTGGCCGTCCAATTTTCCCAACACCATTTATTGAAGAGGCTGTCTTTTTTCCATTGGACATTCTTTCCTGCTTTGTCGAAGATTAGTTGACCATAGAGTGGAGGGTCTATTTCTGGGCTCTCTACTCTGTTCCATTGATCTATGTGCCTGTTTTTGTGCCAGTACCATGCTGTCTTGATGATGACAGGTTTGTAATAGAGCTTGAAGTCTGGAATTGTGATGCCACCAACTTTGGCTTTCTTTTTCAACATTCCTTTGGCTATTCGAGGTCTTTTCTGGTTCCATATAAATTTTAGGATTATTTGTTCCATTTCTTTGAAAAAAATGGATGGTATTTTGATAGGAATTGTATTAAATGTGTAGATTGCTTTAGGTAGCATAGACATTTTCACAATATTTGTTCTTCCAATCCAGGAGCATGGAACATTTTTCCATTTCTTTGTGTCTTCCTCAATTTCTTTCATGAGTACTTTATAGTTTTCTGAGTATAGATTCTTAGCCTCTTTGTTTAGGTTTATTCCTAGGTATCTTATAGTTTTGGGTCCAAATAATTTAATTGAGAACTATAACAAACTCAAGAAAATTTATAGAGTTGTAAAAATATTCAGAACCTAACAAGATACAATTCACAATTTTTGGCATCTAATAAAATATTAGCTGCATACAAACAGGTTTTAAGATAAAATCCATAGTGAAGGCAAAAAAAAAAATCAATCAAAAGAAATAGATTCAGAAATAACACAGTGGAATTAGTAAATAAGGATATTAAAAGTTATTATAACTATACTGAATATGTTTAAGATGGAAGAGATATACAGATTTAGTATGTTAAGTAAGGAAACAGAAGATATCCTTAAAAATAAGCAAATTAAAATACTAGGGATTAAAAATATAATGTCTGAGATGATAAATGCACTGAAAATTACTGGTAGCAGATTAGACACTGAAGGAAAGAAGTTCAATTAGTAAACCTGAAGACAAAAGAAGAGAAAATATCAAACTTGGAGCTTAAAGTAGAAAAAAAAATAGTCTGAAAATAATAAAGTACTAGTATACTTTGGGAAATTTTTAAGCAGACAGAAATACTAAAATGTTCTTAAATACAGCAAACATCATTGGGGTCCTTGAAGGATAGCACTGAGAAAGGAAGAGATAAAAATATTTGAAGTAATAGTACCTGAGAATTTTCCAAATTGGTGAAAACTATAAATTCACAGATCTAAAATATAGATACAGATCTAAATCATACTCAAATTGTTTAAAATGATGATGAAAAAGATACCTTAAAAGTTGCCAGAGAATAAAGACACACTGCATACAAAGAAACAAAGAACCAAATCAGAATTCTTCTCAGAAATAAAAAAAGGAGAAAACAGTGGAACAACATATTTAAAGTATTGACTGAAAAACAATACAAAGCCATGGGCAACTTGTATCCTATACTTACAGATGGTATATTTCAAATGCAAAGATAAAGACATCTTAAGCATACAAATCTTGCAAGTTTACTCAAGAGAAGACCTACACAGGGCACTTGGGTGGTTCAGTCATTAAGCATCTGCTTTCCTCTCAGGTCATGATCCCAGCATCCTGGGATCCAGTCCCACATTGGGCTCCCTGCTCAGTGGGAAGCCTGCTTCTCTCAATCCCACTCCCCCTGCTTCTGTTCCCTCTCTTGCTGTGTCTTTCTCTGTCAAAAAAATAAATAAATTTTTGTAAATAAATAAATATATAAACCTACACTACAAACAGGGATAGGAACAGAAAAGATATCAGACTAATATCTGATCTACACAAAGAAACAAAGTGCAGTAAAAGTGATAAACATGTAGGAATATATAAACCATGTGTTTTTCTTATTGCCTAAGTATCTTTAAAATATAATTGACAGTTTCAGACAAAAGTAATATGGTGCAGTGTGGGCTGCATACTATTTGCAATATTGAAATGCATAGCACCAATATCAGAATAATACAAATCAGTTATTGGTGTAAGGTTCTTATTTTAGAGCCTAAGTAGTATAACTAACTGAAGGAAGACTGAAAAGTTGAAGATGCATGGTGTAAAATTCTAAAATGGCACCCAAATTTCCTATCTTCTGCTGTCTGTGCACTATAAAACACCTTCCTTTTGAGTATAGGTAAGAACTGTGAATACGGATACTCCACTCTTGAATAGATTGTTACATGCAATAGGTTATGGGAAAGTCTCTCCCATTAACATACTACACTATATAACTCTTTTAGAGTAAACTGGAATAAGATTCTCCTACTGGCTTTGAAGAAAAAAGCTGCCATGCTATAAAAGGGACATGTGGTTAGGACCTAAGTATAGTCTCTCACAGAAACCCCCCGTCAGCAAGAAAGCAGGGATCTCAGCTTTAGAACCACATGAACTGAATTCTGCAAAAATTCTGAAAGAACTTGAAGAGCACCTGAGTTCTAGAAAAGAATTCAGCCTGGCCAATACCTTAATTATAAATTTGTTAGATCCAAGGCAAAAAATCCAGTTATACCATGCCCAGATTTCTTACTCACATTAAGTGCAAGATAATGCACTGGAGTTATTTTAAACAGTAGAGTTTGTGGTATATATAACTGGGAAGCTGTCCTAACAAATACCTGAATATACCTAAATAGAGTTGGAAGGGGGCAGAAGGTATAGATAGGGGAATTTTTCGGAGCAGGACAGATACAATTTAAGTTATCTTGAATATACTGTTAGTAGAAACATGGACTTTAAAGATGGTGCTCTTTAGGGATCAGAAGAAAATGAGCAATGTATTATTGGAGATTTGGGAAAGAAGAATCCTTGTAACATATTGACTAAGAACTTACTAAAATTGTGCACTGAAATCCTGTGGAAGGCAGATTCTGCAACCAAAGAACTTACATAATTAGTTGAAGGGATTTTGAAGTAAAGTGTTGAAGATGCATGATTTCTTTGCTTACAATGAGAGTACATAAATAAACTTATAAAAGAACCATTAAACAAAAAAGAACAAGGACTGGGTGATTTTGGAAAGTCTCAGCCTCCCATCTGACAGAAGATGCTAAGTGGTCAGAAATGGCTGCTCAAAGGGGCACAGAAAAACCAAACATAACAAACAAACAAAAAAACCAAGTGTGTCATTAAACTTTCTCCTATAACAGTAAGTTCAAAACTTTAGTGCATTTAGTCACGCAAAGTGCCCTTTTAAGACATTAAGGGTGAAATTCATGAATCTCAACCAGACCTGAGGACTTCTAGGAAGATTAAGAAAAATCCCTCCCACTCAAGCCATCACAGCAGGAGGCAAAGGTAAAAAATGGTCATCTCTCTCTCTCTCTCTCTTTTTTAATCTCAAGTAATCTCTATACCCAATGTGGGGCTCCAATTCATAATCCCAGATCAAAAGTCTCATGCCCTACTGACTGAGCCAGACAGGTGTCTCACCTCTCCCTCCTTTTTTTTAATTAACTAAATTATAGACTTTATTTTAACTCACCAGAGATCCCAAGGATCTCCCTTACCTAGTTCAGGATCCAACCTAGGACTCCACATTGCATTGATTTTCAATTGTTTTTAATTAAAAATGTATATATTTAAGGTGTATAACATATTATATATTATAAAGCTATAATAATCCAAACAGCATAGTACTGCAAAAAAATAGACACATAGGCCAGTGGAACAAAATGGAAAACCCAAAAATAAACCAAAACATATAATGCCAAGTATTTTTCAAGAAAGGATTACCTTACAGTGATTTGTGGGTGTGGATTTTCTCTAATGGAAACAATCACAAAATACATGTAAGATCCACAAGTTCTTGAGAAAAATCGTGTCAACAGAATCACTGTCAGCTTGGAGTGAAAGACAAAGTACAAAATGCAAGAAGCCATCGTACTGCACAGTTTACTGGAAACACATTCTACCTTTTTATGAAAAAGAGGACAGCACAAAGAATAGAGTCAAGAGCTAATGAATTTGATTCCCAGGCCTTAAAACCTAATTTGGAAAGAGCCAACCTTCTGTTGGCTGGATTTCATAATTGCTGTAGTTTCTTGATTCATTTTTTACCATCCATTCTTCCCATTTTGAGTTATAATGCCCATAATTGTTGTCTTATGTCTTTCCATCATTATTTATTTTGGCACTTTGAGACAGATTACTTGTCTCAATAGATCCACCGTTCTTTCTATTCGATAGAAAGAATACCTATGCTCTATCAGCTTCACTTAATAGATTACAGCCAGGAACCTCATCCCTACCTGGATGTGATTTGGATTTTTGACTTCCTACAGATGAAACAATGAGATCTAGTTGCATGTAATAAGATTCTGAAATTTGAGCTGATGTATAATAGAATTATACTCTTGAGAAACTTGAAGATGACTGTATTTTGCATTTTAGAGGGAGGACAGTTGTGGGCCCACAGGGAAAACTGTGGTAGGCAGAATTCTAAGGTGGTCCTCAAGGTTTCCAGCCCTTAATGAATAGGTCTTGTGCGCTCTCCTTCCCTTGAGAGTGGGTAGGACCTCGAATATGATGGGATTTCGGCTCTTTTGATTAGCTTATCTCCACCAGCAAAGATGAAGAGATGGTCACTCCAATGATAACAAGATGTTATATAGGATTTCTTCATATTCTTTACTGGGTTTTTATTCTCTCATGTCCTCCATTTCCTATTTTATCGTTTTAATCCATTTATCTATCTACCTACCAACCATTTACCTATCATCTATCTATCTATCTAATCTATCTAATTTTGCTCTTTAGCTAAATGCTTATCATTGAAGAATTAAATACCTTGGAGCTTTGAGAATCCTTCTCTCATTATTATGCCATTTTTTTCACAGCTGGCAAAGACAAAAGTATACATTTTTAAAATTATTTATTTATTTATTTATTTGGTAATCTCTGTTGGGACAGAAGTTAATTAGAAAACGTTTTCTTCTTTAAACTTTTCCTTTCCTCCCCATACTTCTTACACTTTCTCAATCTGGATTTTTTCAAGATAAAAATGATAAGTTTTTCAAGATATAGTTTGTTCAGTTAACCTCTGTTTCTATAACCTGTATAGTTTGGAACTGTGTTGAGATGCACTAAGCTTCATGTATTCTGATAAATATTCACTTCCTATCATCATTTTAATGTGATGAGCACTATTATTTCCATTACAAAACTTCTTATTCTTTTTTGGCCATTTGTGGGTTGCTTGTCTCTTCAATTTTTCTCAGAAGGAACACATTAACTCTGCATTTACCCTATGATCATACACTTGCAGGGAAAGAAATTTTGACGCTTCCATTGTGATATCCCTATATAAGTGCTATAATTTTCAATTTTAAGTACTTTTTAAATTCTAATTTTAGTTACTGCTAGTATATTTTACAGGATTTATTATATTACAAATTTTACTCAACAATCTTGGTCCAAAAGTGTATTTCTAATTTGCACATTTCCTATACTCAGATTTTTGTTGTGAATAACTAACTCAGTGTTCGAGACTTATCCAAACATCTGGCCACTTACTTCAGATCAGTTCAGAGGCTGTTAAACCTTGGAACAGAAACATGATTTATGAGAAAAACCCAAGTAAAGGGTTATATTTTTGACCACGGTTTAATGGGAAATTTATCTAATCATTAAGAACTTTTTTGCAAGAAAAAGTATAAATATTTATTTTGAATAACATAATTTGTTTTGCAAGATTATGATTTGGGGAAATAAGAAAGCAAATGCAAAATGGCAAATGCAGATGTCAAATCAATTTAGGGTTTATTAAAGCAAACTATTAACTTAAGTATTTGAAGTGTTTGAAAACTTTATAAATCAACTCAGTTTAAATCATGCCTTTAAACAGAAGACAGATAAAAAGACAGAAAGTGGTACATACATACATACATACTCATGAATTTTTAAAAATTCTATAAGCATAGATGGCATTAGAAAGCAGAAGGCATTATAAAGCATGAGGAAAATGTAGCATTTGTTTCCATTAGCAAATGCATAGGAGGGGAGCCAAACACCATGCCTTAAATTTCTAAAAGAAGCAAAAGACTGTGATTACATATATATATATATACATACATACATATATATATACACACACACACACACAATCCTGGTCTTCCCACACACTAAGGAAGCAATATCACCCCCCACATGCATACACACACAGTGATTGCTGAAGTCATATAAGATACTTTGCTTTGCAACAGAATTTGGATGGACCTAGTTTTTTCAAACAGCGAATGTATGTTCTTATTTCGTCACTATATCACTTCCCTACATTACCATAACAAGATCCATACTTTAGTAGAAGAGAAAATATATACATATATGAAATATAATATGATAACAGCTAAATCCAGTTATAACTGAAGTGTGCACATTTTTAAATTTTTCTTTTACAAACGTATTTTTAAACTCTGTCAGAAACATGAATTAGAATTAGCTACATTGACCTACTACCATCAGGCATGATAAAGGAAAATTTAAATATTTGAAAGTTTACAAAAGGTTAATTAAAATAATAAAATTATAATAATTGTCCATTTAATTGGCCTTAAGCAATTTAAGATTGGAAGCAATTATACAAGCAATGGAACTGAAATATAGTGGGAGCTTTTAAGTATGTATTGGCGTAGTTATGTGGTCCATCATATTTTTCTCCTATGTGATGAACAGAAAGAATGAGATAGAATTGCCTCAAGGGCAACGATTTTTCTTTAGCAAAGCAGTGTCGTAAGGGTTAATGACTCAAGAGAATATTATCTATAAACTTTTAAGTGGTATCAAGTTAAGGTTTTAATGCCATTTAATTGACCTAACCATAAAATGACTCTGCTATAGGTAGTGAACATAATTACAGAGTATAGTTAAGAAAATATGACTTTGGAAAATCCATTTCTGTGAAAATTCAGTTTCTTGTTTTTTTCTGGAGAGAAAGGAAAAAAAAGAGAAAAGGAGAGAAAAAAAATGAAACATGATATTCATTATATTACACACAAACTTTTTCTTTAAGTTTCTCATTCAATTTCTTCAATATGTATTAAGATACAATTACCAACAAATGACCAAGAAAGATTAAAGTGTTACTAGAGCAAAGTCATCTAGTGGCTAAATATACAAATAAAGTTACATATAAAACCATACAAAGCATAGATACAATATCTCTGAATTAAGTAATGAGGATTGGAAAATACAATAAAAGACTTGATTTGGGCTGGGAATATTTCACTAGTAGAGCAGAAACTATAAAACAACTTCTTAGATAGTTTACAGCTTTGAAGGAAAAATAAAGAAGACATGATTTTGTGTTCCAACTTTTAATAAAATCTAATGAAATGCTCTATTTGAATAAATAAAATCTAATGAAATACTCTATTTGAATCAAAATTCAGATTTCTGTATTTTGTCTCACTAGAAAACATGCAATTTTATGTCCCAAAATGTTTTATTTAGAAACATGTAGAAATGATGTTTTTAAGTATATATACATCAGTATGTATTCAATTTATTTTATTGGTACGCTTAGATCTATTTTTTTTAATATTAAAACACTTCCATAACTTTCATCATTGTTAACAGGTTATCTTTTCTACCTTCCCCTGCTTAAGGTAAAACAAAAAATTAATTCCATCCTTCCTTGTTGCCCATATTTCATGTTATTAATAAATATCCCCAATTTAGTAGCTATCACATTTTATCTAAAGGTTTTCAACCTTCTAATAGTTTAGGAACTTCCTGGGATCAAGACCATGATATTTATTTTTAACTGTATTTTAATAATGAGAAGCACGCCTACATTATAAGAGGGTCACTATAAATATTTATTAAAATAATCATATTCATTTTAATGCCTTCATAACTACTGGCTTATGCCTGCTTATATTACTAAATATAAATATCATTTCTGGGGCATCTGGATGACTGAGCCAAAAGAGCATGCAATTCTTGAACTCAGGGTTGTGAGTTCGAGCCCCATATTGGGTGTAGAGATTACTAAAAATAAATAAACTTAAAAAAATAGTTTAAAAAGTTATTTCTACACAACCATTCAAGCAGACAATTTCCTAATTTATAAATAAACATTGTAGCTATAAAATATCATTCAACAAAAGAATAAGCTTAACTCACAGATACACATACATACACACTCATCATGTATTCTCCCATATTTATTCATGTTATTGTCTTTACCTAGAATGCCCTCCTCTATTACTACATAGCAAAATTCTTCCACCTTTAAGGTTCCAGAAAAATTCATGAAGTCTTTAGACTCACTGTTGCATTTTTTATGCATATTCTTTCTCCCCATTTTTTTCATTAATATATTCTAGGATCTCACCAACAATATCATTTAATACTTCACTATCCTTTAAATTTCCCAAAAATTCTTAATATTTTTGTTTTCTTTTTCTAACTTACTACCTATATATCCAAACCTATGACAACTCCTGCCAATTCTACCTCTCAATCAAAGATGTAATGGACCTATCATAGGATATAGCATATTTTAAAAAAAAAATTAGGGGGGGAAATAAACATAGGGAAAATAGTAGCTAGTTATCTTTTACAAATCTACAATCTTTCTACCTGTCACAACTATTTGTTAGCATTAACTGTCTCTAACAGTTTCCTAATTCTTTTCTCTGCCTCCATTTGTGGCCTACTTAAGTGATTTAGGCCAGAATAAGACCCACAGAACAATATAGGCCGACTGCCTGTTTTTGTAGTTTGGAAGCCAGAAATAGTTTTTACATTTTAAAATGATTGGAAAAGTTAGAAGGATCATACCTAGTGGAACACAGAAATTATACAAAATTTGGGGCATCTGAGTGGTTCAGTTAAGTTGTCTGCCTTCAACTCAGGTCATGATCCTGGGGTCCTGGTGGAGCCCTGCACTGTCTTCCTCTCCCTCTACAGCTCACACTGTGCTCTCTCATGCTCACTCTATCTCTCAAATAAATGAATAAAATCTTTAAAAAAAGAAATTATATGAAATACAAATTTCAGTGTTCATATATAAAGTTTTATCGAAACATGGCCACACCAACTAACTTAGTTATTGTCATGGGTGATTTCTTGGTACAACAGCAGAGGTGAAGATTCATGTCAGACCAACTCACCAGAGATACACAGGATGGCAGTAAGCTTATGAAAAGATGTTCAACATACATGTCAGTAGAAATTGTACATTAAGATAGCAATGAGTTACTATTATACATCTATTAGAATGACCAAAATCCAAAACTCTGACAACTTGAAATGTTGCTAAGGATGTAGAGAAACAGCAACTGTCATTCACTGCTACTGGGAATGCAAAATGCAGCCACTTTCATAAGATTGGCAGCTTCTTATAGAACAAAACAGACTTTTTATAATCAAAAACCTCCCCAAAGTCAAAAGTCCAGGGGCAGATGCTTCCGAGGGGAATTCTAACAGATATTTAAAGAAGAGTGAATACCTATTCTTCTCGAACTGTTCCAAAAAATAGAAATGGAAGGAAAATATCCAAACTCATTCTACCAGGCCAGCATTATCTGACTCCAAAATCAGACAAAGACCCCACTAAAAAACAGAATTGCAGGCCAATATCCTTGATGAACATGGATGCAAAAACTCTCAACAATATACTAGCAAACTGAACCCAAAAGTACATTTAAAGAATCAGAAACCACGATCAAGTGGAATTTATTCCTGGACTGCAGGAGTGGCTCAATATTTGCAAATCAATTAACATGATTCACCACATTCATAAAAGAAAGGATAAGAACCATATGCGCTCAATAGATGCAGAAAAAGCATTTGACAAAATATGACATCCATTCTTGATTAAAAACCTCAATGAAGTAGGGATAGAAGGAACACACCTAACATCATAAAGGCCATATATGAAAGACCTACAGCTAATACCATCTTTCATAGGGAAAAATAGAGTTTTTCCTCTATAGTCAAGAACAAGACAGGGATATCCAACCTCACCACCATTATTTAAAATGGTACTGGAAGTCCTGGCCTTCATAATAAGACAATGAAAGAAAATGAAAGGCAACCAAATCAGCAAGGAAGAAGTTAAACTTTCACTATTCACAGCTGACATGATAGTCTACACAGAAATCCTGAAAGACTCTACCAAAGTACTGCTAGAACTGATAAACAAATTCAGCAGTCACAGGATACAAAACCAACATATAGAGATCTGTAGCATTTCTATACACCAATAATAAAGCAGCAGAAAGAGAAATCAAAGAACTGATCCCATTTACAACTGCACCAAAAACACAAGACACCTAAGAATAAGCCTAACCAAAGAAAACTATAGAAATACTTATGTAAAAAATTGAAGAGGACACAAAGAAATGAAAAGAAAAATATGCCATGCTCATGGATTGGAAAAACAAACATTGTTAAAATATATTTATTACCCAAATAAAGCTACACATTTAATGAAATCCCTATCAAAATACCACCAGCATTTTTCACAGAACTAGAACAATCTTAAACTTTGTATGGAACCAAAAAAGACCCCAAATAGCCAAAGCAATCTTGAAAAAGAAAAGCAAAGCTGAAGACATCACAATTCTGGACTTCAGAAATATTACAAAGCTGTAGTGATCAAGACAGTATGGTACTGGCACAAAAACAGACATAGATCAATGGAACAGAATAGAAAACCCAGAAATGGACCCACAACCAAATGATCATCTAAACTTTGACAAACCAGGGAAGAATACCAAATGTAAAAAAGTCTCTTCAACAAATGGTGTTGTGAGAAATGGACAACAACATGCAGAAGAATGAAACTGGACCACTCTTTTACACCATACACAAAAATAAATTCAAATAAACGAAAGTCTTAAATGTGAGAGGGGAAACCATCAAAATCCTAGAGGAAAACACAGGATTTTTTTGACCTTTTTGACCTCAGCCAAAGAAACTTCTTACTAGACACATCTCTGGAGGCAAGAGAAACAAAAGCAAAAATGAACTATTGGGACTTGATGAAGATTAAAAAGCTTCTGGACAGAAAAGAAAACAATCAACGAAACTATAAAACAACCTTTGGAATGGGAGAAGTTATCTGCAAATTATGTACCTGATAAAGGGTTAGTATCCAAAATCTATAAAGAACTTGCCGAACTTAACACCTCCCCCAAAATAATAATAATCTAGTTAAAAAATGGGCAGAAGATATGAATAGACATTTTTCCAAAGAAGACATCCAGATGGCCAATAGACACATGAAAAGATATTATATCACTCACCATCATGGAAATACAAACAAAACCATGATGAGATACCACCTCACACCTGTAGGAATGGCTAAAATTAACAACACAGTAAACAGCAGATGTTGCTGAGGATGTGGATAAAAGGGAACACTCTTACACGGCTGGAGGAATGCAAACTGGCGCTGCCACTCTGGAAAACAGTATGGAGCTTCCTCAAAAAGTTAAAAACAGATCTACCCTATAATCCAGCAATTACACCACAAGGTATTTACCCAAAGGATACAAAAATACTGATTCAAAGGAACACATGCACTCTGATGTTTATAGCAGCCTTACCAACAATAGCCAAATTATGGAAGGAGCTCAAATATCCATCAACTGATGGATGAATAAAGAAGAAATGGTACATATACACAATGGAATATTACTCAGCCATCAACAAGAATGAAGTCTAGGCATTTGCAACAACATGGATAGAACCAGAGTATATTACGCTAAGTGAAATAAGTCAGTAACAGAAAGACAAACACCATATGAATTTACTCATACGTAGAATTTAAGAGACAAAACAGATGAACATTGGGGAAAGGGGGAAAAAAAAAAACAGAAAAGGAAGCAAACCGTAAGAGACTCTGTTTATAGAGACTTTACTTATAAATGACAAAACTTGGAAGCAACCAAGATGTCCTTCAGTAGATGAATGAATGAACAAACTGTGGTACATCCAGAGAAGCCATGAAAAGCCATGGAAGAAACTTAAATGCATACTATTAAGTGAAAGAAGGCAGTTTGAAAAGGCTATATTTTGTATGATTCCATCAATATAACATTCTGGAAAAGGCAAAACTATGGAGACAGTAAATATTTTAGTAGTTTTCAGAGACTCAAGGGGAGGGAAAAACAAATAGATGGAGCACAGAGGATTTTTAAGGCTATGAAACTATTCTGTGCACTACAGTGGTGGAAATATGTTATACATTTGAAGAAAAAAAAGAAACTGTAGAATTTGTAATTCCAAGAGTGAACTCTGATGTAAACTATGGGCTTTGGGTGATAATTATGTGTTCATGTAGTTTCACTGCTTATAACAAAGCAGTGTAATGTGGGATGTAACTATTGGGGGAAATTATACATGGGAAGAGACAGGGAACACATGAGAGTTCTCTGTACCTTCCACTCAATTTTGCTTTGAATGTAAAATTATTCTGAAAATTTTAATTTATTAATAATATAAAAAGTTGTGACAGACTACAAGGTTTGTAAAGGCCAAAATATGTACTCTTTTTATACATTAAGTAGAAAAAAAAAGGCTGCCAATCCCTCACTTAAAGCACAACTTTTGTCATGACATACTTTGTTTAAAATCTTCTTTATTCGTATTACTATCAGGAAAATTTCCAAAATCAGGTGTTTACCTTATTCAGGAATGATATTGGCCATGATATGTTATTCTTATACATCCATTTTACTCTTGCTTGACACTTTTTAAAAAAAGATTTTATTTATTTATTTGTCAGAGAGATAGAGAGAGTACAGGCAGGCAGAGGCAGAGGGTGAAGCAGGCTCCCCACGGAGCAAGAAGCCCATTGTGGGACTCGATCCTAGGACACTGGGATCATGACCCGAGCTGAAGGCAGCCGCTTAACCGACTGAGCCACCCAGGCGCCCCTACTTGACACATTTTCACACATCCTTCAGTCCCATATGTAAATACCCCTTCCTCCAAAAAAACTTTCACTATACCACTCCCCAAGGTACTGTTTTCTTAGGTAAACACCAAAACATAAACTCTTAAACCCTGGTTTTTATTTTATGGCACTTACATCAATTGAAATTATACCATTGTTCTTGATTATTTGTTCAAAGTTTGGTTCAATTACTGTATTGTAAATTTTATATAGTCAGGAATCACTGTAAAACTAGATATTATTCTATTACAATGCCTGATAAACCATGTACAAAAAATAAATAATCTTGAAGGGATAAACTAGCTACTTTCTAAAAGCAAATGTTGATAACTTTGACCCCCTGCCTCTGTCCCCATGCTGTCCCTTAAAGTCCTTGGTCTAATGTAGCCCCTTTTATATACTTTTTCTCCTTTTATTCATGTCCCTTACTCTACTGGATGAACCTTATGAAAATGAACATATATTCAGATCCTTGTCAAGATTCACATAATCACTGTATAATTAAATCTATTTTAATTTTTCTGCCCACCCTCTTTAACTCTAAAAAAATATATTTTATATATTTTGGACTTCACTGAGTTAACAACACACTAGAATTTTCAGTAGATGCTCAGTAAGTACTTGTCAATTGTTAGACAAATAGTTGTTATTAATGCTTTTTTCATCCAAAATTAACTAATTTTCACACTTTCCAGTAAGCAAAAGTCTTGTTTTTCCATAGTATGTTACCACCATTCTTGCATTTGTTTAGTATTAACAGCTTCAGCTCTTTAGCTGTCCATGCAATATTCTTTTTTTTTAATTCCCACACCCAATGAAGGGTTATCAAATCTTACAAAATATTTGTCACCATTAATGACTTTGAACCTCAACATATCACACTTGCATTAATATCTCCTAATCTGATTTTCAGATTCCAATAATTCTTGTACAAATAAATTGGCATAATATCACAAGACAAATACAGCCCTTGCAGAACTAAATTTCTATTGTCCAAAAATTACTTAAATCCAGAAAATTCAAAGTCAACTACAACTTGACCTTACATGTTGATCTATAGTTTGATCAATTATATTTCTCTTTTTTAAATTTTATTTATTTATTTATTTGAAAGAGAGAGAGAGATCACAAGTAGGCAGAGAGAGAGAGGGGGAAGCAAGTTCCCTGATGTGCAGAGAGCCCAATGTAGGGCTCGATCCCAGGACCCTGAGATCATGACCTGAGCCAAAGGCAGAGGTTAACCCACTGAGCCACCCAGGTGGCCCAGATCAATTACCTTTCTACTTCTATCCTTTTAATGTGCATAAACATGTATTTTCTCATTCTCTATTTTCTTGACTTTCAAATACCAATTTAAAATACTTTATTCTTGTTAACGATCTTATCGAGATCCTTCATAGCACATTAATTTTGTAGGATTTTTAATAAAAAAGCCCAGAACTGACATTATATCTGCAAAGTATGCCCTCCATTAACCAAACTTTTCATATTGGAATCCATCTGAAGTTTAAGAGTTTCATAGAAAAGGCAAAGTTTTCATTATTTCATAGAAATTTCATAGAAAAGGCAAAGTTTTCATTAATTACCAAACTAAAAATACAAATGACAGGTGACACATTAGTGTTAACTGCATTTGAATTTTAAAAAGCAGATGCTGGGGCGCCTGGGTGGCTCAGTGGGTTAAGCCGCTGCCTTCAGCTCAGGTCATGATCCCAGGTCCTGGGTTCAAGCCCTACATCGGGCTTTCTGCTCAGCAGGGAGCCTGCTTCCTCCTCTCTCTCTGCCTGCCTCTCTGCCTACTTGTGATTTCTCTCTGTCAAATAAATAAATAAAATCTTTAAAAAAATAAAAAAAAAATAAAAAGCAGATGCTAAGATGTACTCACTTGGGCTTAATTAACCCTTTGACATTCACAAATATTACATTTATTTTAGTCTTCCAAAGACAGGCTGTAAGTTAAGCAAATTATCATGTGGCTTAATATGAAGCTATATTAGTTTTCAATGTCTACTTAATTAAAAAATAAAATATTTGGGGCTCCTGAGTGACTTAGTCAGTTGAGCATCCAACTCTCGGTTTCAGCTCAGGTCAAGACCTCAGAGTCCTGGGATCGAATCCAACACCAGGCTCCATGTTCAGCAGGGAGTCTGCTTGAGATTCACTCTCCCTCTCCCTCTCCTTCTGCCCTTCCCTCTGGCTTATTCACATGCACATACTCAATCCCTTTCTCTAAAATAAATAAATAAAATCTTTAAAAATAAATAAAAATATTCTATTTATCATGTATAAAATTTGTTACTTTTTTTTACAATGTAGATGAACTGGCAAAGATTTAGCTCCAAAATAATTATAGAAAAGAGACATTTAACAGGAAAATATCAACAATATAAATTATCAAAAAAATTTTAAATAGAACTGACTTGTTTTGACAGAAGCCAATGTAGCAAATACATTTCCTTAGATAACCACCCAATTTCCTATCACATTTTCATTTTATGAGATAAACTGAGTAATCATCAGATAAACTTAATAAATCCAAAATAATTCATACAACAGAGAGAATAAATAAACGTATTTTGTCATGAATCACGAACTTTGATATATTCAGTCAGAGAACCAAATTAAAATGACATGTTTGACTTAAAGCAAAACTGTTATTCAGAGGAATACTTAAACCAAGCAACAATCTTAGTATATGGCATAAAGAGAGTAAACAATTAGATACAGAATTGGAAATTTGAAACTTACATAAAATTAAATCTCATATTTTATACCGTGTTCTGCAACAATGTTAGCCATTTCTAAAATATTGTGTCAAACATTTTGAAAGCCTGAAACCTCAGAGGGATTTCCCTGACAGAAGAGACAAAAGTCAACAAGAAAATGTCCACTTGTTTTCTGGGTGATGATCATCTGTCTTTTTCTTGACACTGCCTTTCTCTACAACACAGCCTTTTATCACCTTTTTTTGGTGAAGGAAATAAAACTAATTTTAGTAAAAGATATTGGATAGAACTTGCTAAGATATATATATCCACTTCAGCATTATATTCATGTACGTGTATGAAAATATTTCTAAAGGGGACCTCCTTTAGTTATTCATACAGATGCAAATATACTGTGCTTACAAATAAATGATATATATTAAAGAATCTATACTCTAAAACATTTCATTAACCAATCTATTCTATTGATCTTAAACTTTTTTCCATACTTCTGAGTAATTTATAAAGGTATTTCTTATAATATTATAGTTATAATATGAAGGAACAAAATGTTTTTTAATTTTATAAACACATCATATTTTACAATTCTGCCTATAATATTCCTTTCATTTGAAGTGTTAAAAACTATCACTTCTGATAAATTATGTGTTCCTTCTGATTTATGATTTACTAGTTCCATCAAAAAGTCCTCATAAATCAAATTACAGTAGATCTTGATGTGAACATTCAAAATGATCATTTTAATTTAAACATATCTTAAGCTACCAATGTTAATAATAGACGAAACAGAACCTTCCTTCAATCCTAGTTTTCTTTTAGCAACTACTATGTCATTTCTCTTTTCCACAAAAGTAACTTGCAGACAGATTATATCTAATGTTTTACATTCTAATCATTCTCAAGATAGGCTGGTCTCAATTTTGCCCCCAATAATTCATAAAAGGTAATTTTTGCCATAATCACCAATGACCATCATATTTTAATTGACCTAATTCATCCCACATCTACTGCACGTTGCAACAGCATTTAATCCTAATGATTATTCATTCCCTTTTCAGAAACTCCTTTCCATTTGCTTCTAGAGCACAAAAGCCTAGCTCCCTTCCTGCTTCCCTGACTGTTCATTCTGTGTCCTTTGCTAATCTGTCCTCCTTCGCATCAAAGCTAAGTGCTCATCCTCCTTGCTTTCTGATTGACTGTTTAAGTGATCTAATCTGCTTAAAAGCCTCTAATTTTCATTTCTAAACCAGTAATTCTAGATGTGTAACTTTTCCTGAGAATTTTTCTCTATGATTCAGACCTATATAATCAAGAATCTCTTGGATACCCTCAAATGAATATCTCACAGGCACCCCAAGGAATAATGCGTTCAGAACTACACTCAGAATCTTTTCCTTTCATTTAAAATGTCAAACCTATCACTTCTGATAAACTATGTGCTTACTATCCTTTAGGATTCAGTTTCTTCAAGTCCTCATAAATCTAATTATGATATATCTTGATGTGAACAATCAAAATGACAATTCTAATTTAAACATACCTCAAGGTTACCAGTGTTAATAATAAAAAGACAAGACAAAATCTTCCTTTCCACTGTTTTCTGTTACAGAAATGTGTCAGAATCTTACCCAGTTCAAAAAGGTTTAAATTTTTTTATTTATCTTTCACATTTCATTATTTTTTCCCTTTCTGGACACTGTTCCAATTAAATGTAAAATCACTTTGCATTTCCCTTCTAAATATCTCTTGAATCCATTTGCTTTTCTGCACACCTTGCTGTCACTCTGGTACAGGCCAGCACATCTCCTTAACTGTGCTAATGTGGTATCTTTCACTACTTGCCTTCTCACCAGTCTGCTCAGTAATTAAATGAAACTTTAAAACAATATTTGTTTCTGCCATCTCTCTATTAACTAATTCCCACTGTCCCTAGAAAAAAATACAAGAATAAAAACAAATGTAAAACAAAAATTTAAACATACAAAATCATCAAACCAAGCAAAATCATATATTTTTAAATGAAAAAAAGGCCATATTATCTCCCTATATGTTATGCAAGCCTCATTTCATGTAATTTTCCCCTAAAAATACTTCTTTTCTTTAAATACACTATGCTTTAAATGTATTAGTCTTCTACTTAAACTCCCCCTTTCTCCTAACTCCTATTAAATCCATATGTCAGGTTCAATTGACCTCAGAAACTTTCAGTGTTAAAGTTGAAGAAATCTTAATGGTTAATACAACTACTACTGCAAGAAAAGGAGTTTAGATGGAAAAAATTAATAGCGAATACATTCTTTTTTTTTTTTTTAAAGATTTTATTTATTTATTTGAGAGAGAGACAGTGAGAGAGAGCATGAGCAAGGAGAAGGTCAGAGGGAGAAGCAGACTCCCCATGGAGCTGGGAGCCCGATGCGGGACTCGATCCCAGGACTCCGGGATCATGACCTGAGCCGAAGGCAGTCGTCCAACCAACTGAGCCACCCAGGCATCCCTAGCGAATACATTCTTAAAACATGTACTTTCTTGTTCTGTCGATGCCAAAGTAAGCAAATAGTGACTGCAAAACATTTTACCCACTGAAACTCAGAAGTACCATCAGGTTTCAGAATTTGACCTCTAAAATAACTGGTTGTTAAGGAAACCAGGAATCATTGGGTAGTGTTTGATCTTGTGCCCTGGGATAAGAAAAATCAAGATGGATCTGAAACACACTGCTATCACCAGAACTAAAGATGCTTTGAGGAAAGGCAAAAGGCAAAGGTAATATCCAGAAGACTGCTAAACAGGTTTTTTTAACAAGCTGTAATACTTGAACATCAAATAATATAATGAAATAAATCAGAAAAACTAAAGAAACTTGGTAAAACTTAATGAATTCATAATATTTTACAGACATATGTCAAAACACATATAGACATAAGGCAATTATAAAACAGAAGTTTATTATTATATATATTTATTTCTTGATTTTACTAAGTAATAAAATGTTAGTATGGTTTTATTTCCTTTGTAAAATCTAGTTTATAAGTTTCAATATGTTATTGTTTTAATGTATAAGTAGAAAATGGTTAAAGTTTGTAAACCAATCAGTTTTGAAGTATTAAAATCAATACGCAAAAAATACTATGGTCATATAAAATATGCACTTAAAAGGATTATTCCTATAGTATGTTCACTAATAATGAATAAACAAAATATCCTGAAAGAAAAGCAACTATGCAAACTGAATCCCTTGTTTCATAAAAGATTAAAATTCCTAGTAGTTCTACTAATTATAATAAATTATTAATGAGGAAAATGTGCATTCAAAATAAAGTATTAAGGAGATAGATGATACATTAGATAGATAGGTAGATAGATAGATATGATATTAATGATAGGATGAAAGTGTCCCACCATGTAACAAATAAAATTCTGTGACAAAAGAACTTTCAAGGGGCACCCGGGTGGCTCAGTTGGTTAAGTGGCTGCCTTCAGCTCGGGTCATGATTCCAGGGTCCTGGGATCGAGTCCCACATCGGGCTCCCTGCTCAGCAGAGAGCCTGCTTCTCTCTCTCCCCCTCTCCCTGTCACTCTGCTTACTTGTGCTCTCTCTCTAGCTCTCTGTCAAATAAACAAATAAAATATTAAAAAAAAAAAAACAACTTTCAGAATATCCTTCAGCTGAAAAGCAAGTATCTGTGACTGGAGTAAGATCTTATTAAGAATAAATCAGATACTGTATTGTCTGCTATTTTTATTTATTTTTTATTTGTAGAAACCTTAAAGTAGGTACAACAAACAAACAAAAACCAAAAATATATAAAAAAGTATATTTAACTCCATAAAAGAATAAGGCAAAAATTAGTATATTTATTGAATTAAAATATCTGATTATTACATTGTTAATGATATTACTGCAGGATTACAGATTTGTTTTTATTTTAACATTTTATGTATCTTTTCCTGTTTAATGGGCTAAAAATATTTAGTGAATCAATTATCTTAGGTATGATTTTAATACTCTAGAAATGTTTACATTTTCAAATATATTTAAATATTGGAAAATATGTTTATTGTCCATGCGGTATATAAATATTTAAAGAAGAATCAATTCCTATTCTTTCATTTGACAAACTGCCAAATCATTAAATATCTTTATTAAAAATATCACCCTAAGTAATCTAAAATTATAGTAATTTCTAGGTTTTTTTTTTCTTTTCATATGTTTTCAATATATTTTATATGATGGATGACCCACATTCCATATAAATCAAGACTATAAAATAAGGGATCAAAACTATCAGATTAGTACTATTCATAGATGATAGTTTTCCTCCAACAAGATAATCACTTAGGATATAATTCTGATAAGTAATTTTCTTTTGTCATAGATGACCTAGAACACTATGAACAAAACCAACATGATGTAGTAATAGCTACTGCTCTGCATTCTAGTCAATGATGTCATGCATAGCCTCTTTGTGTAAAGAGGCTACCAAGGGTCTTTGCAATAACAACATATATTCTCAGAATATTATTTCCGAGCTGCTTTGTAAGTAGATCTTATAAAGTATATTGTAATTTTTATGTTGTATACCTTCACCCTCCAGTGAATCCTAACCATTAACATACCATGAATGTATAAATGCAGCAAAAGGGATTCAGATTTCTATTACTACAAAGTGTAATAGCAAATTAACTCAAGTGAAATTTTCAATATACAGTTAATTTATTTAATTTTATGAGACAACTGTATTTAACCACAAAGTCTGTTATAAAAAACTTTTAATTAAACTAATTATAAATTCTAAATTAAGTGTATATTATTCAGAATTGTATTATCACTTAAGGAAATAGTTCAAATTTTACATTATGTTTTTTGTTCTCTAAATGCTTGTTTTTAGTGCCTTCTGATACGTATGCATATGTGTGTGTACATATATATGAAATACAGGTCTGGCATATATATATATTTTACTGATGAAATACATATTTAATAAATGAAATGAAAATCTTTTTGTTTACCATAAGCTGATGAATTTTGCTATCATTTTTTAAAATTGTATTACAAATCTTATCTTTGCAAAATATAAATATCTATAGTGTCAGTTTCTGTAGAGCAGATAGGATTTTTCTTATTACTCAAAATAATCTTTTTATAATATATGAAGTGACTTCATAGATATTTCTTCCCTAAATCTGCATCACTCAGTAATACAACCTGTGTTTTTTATGTCAAAAAAGAGTCAATTTAGTTTAATGTAACATCATTTTAAATGATCACTGAAAGATCTATAATGTGGAAACTACTAGCAACATAATAATATATTCGAAGTATTTCAGAGATCTTCTTGAAGGCAAATGATAATGAGTTTAATACTAGAAAGCAAGTGACAGTTTCTCAATGGAGTATTTGATAAGAAAAGTAAAAGTCTTGCTAAATGTAATAGATAAATGGAAAACACTATCTAGCAACATAATGGGTATTAACATTTTAATATCTCAGACCATTGAGAGGAAAATAGAAATGCTATAGCTTAACATCACAGGAAAACTGAAAAATATTTGATAGAGAAATCACATTTGATTACTAAAAAACTAACAAAGATATAGAAAAAACCATCTTGAGATATGTAATTACATCATACTGACAAATTTATGCATGTATATGCATAAGCATACAGTCACTGGATAATTATAATTATCTAAATAGAAGTGCACATTTACAAGAATTAATTTCCCCTCTCTCTTTCTTTACTAAAATGCAGAAAATATGCAAGGGATGTTACCCTGATCTATGGATTCAAAATGAATCAGGCTAAGCTCTTACCCAGAAAGAGATGGTTATTATTAGTAAGTGCTTAAATATATCATATTTTAAAATAATTGATTGGGGCACCTGGGTGGCTCAGTGGGTTAAAGCCTCTGCTTTCGGCTCAGGTCATGGTCCCAGGGTCCTGGGATCGAGCCCCATATCGGGCTCTCTGCTCAGCTGGGAGCCTGCTTCCTCCTCTCCCTCTACCTGCCACTCTGCCTACTTGTGATCTCTGTCAAAAAAATAAAATAAAATCTTTAAAAAAAAAAGAATTGATTCAATATAAAAAAGATACCACTAAGATATGACTAAAATGTTGTAAGAGTAGTCTAATAGTATACAAAATAGGGGGGAGTTTCATAAGCAAGTGTCATTTGAGGTATACCTTCACAGATAAGAAGGACTACTCATTTGATAGCTAATGAGAAACAAGAGTATAGATCGTGGGAATTATTTTTGCAGGGGTGACTTTTAAGGATCACAGTCATTTAAAATGTTTGGATGACGTAGAGTATATGAAACATTAGCAGAAATGAAGTTCAATATTGAAGGATCAGATCGTGAAAGGTTTCATATTCTATATGCCACACCAAACAATATTATCATGTCATCAATAAGATGTCTTGGAAGATTTTAAATAGAGAACTCATATGAATAGATTTGTATGTTGGATATTTTAACACTGTGAAGGATGAATTTACAAGGGCTTGTCAGAAGCTATTAGAATAATTTGGCAAAATCATGAGGCCCTTAATTAATGTGTGGCACAGAGTATGGAAGGAAATAATTGATGCAAAAGATATTAAAAAGGAAGATTTGCAAACTTGGCAATTGATTAAACATGGTACATGAAAGCAGAAAATTTAAGGATAAATGTGACTACATATTTGATCCTTCAGGACATCCTGGGGAAATAGGCACATTATCAAACTTGTTTTCCTCTAAGACTTGTGATCAATGAATGTGCACCCCAGAAAGATAATTTGAGTATATTTGTTTTACTTTGCATCCCACTCATTGGTTTTAAATTTTTCAAGGAAGCAGAATAACTCGATCAAATTAAGTTGTGTGTCATTTGAGTCCATGAATCATTGTGGAACTACTCTTTTTGAATCAGAATGTGAATTGACTGGCTGCGTACCAAGCATCTTCTTCTTGTCCATAACATAAATCCTTTCAGATGTTTCTACAAGACTTGGGATCAAAATACAGAGTAAGTGAAAACTTTTGCATTACATCACACACGTATCCCATATATGCTGTTCCATACACACACACACACACACACACACACACACAAATGATATATACACATGTCTGTGAGCATGGGTATGGGTATGTATATACCATACATATGTGTATGTATATGTATATATATGTATGTGTATGTATATATGCACATATATATTATGTATATAATATATACATACATTATACATTAAAGCATGTGTGTATGTATATATTTCATCTGTGTATGGATATATATGTGTGTGATGCAGTTGTATAAGGGATAGATGTATGATGTAGTGTACAATTTTCCATTTATTCTACATTTTGACACAAAGTTCTGCAGAAGCATCTGAAGGAACTTACACATTTTTATATATATATATCCCTGAAAATATAAAGTAAATCAATAGTCTCACTACTGGGTTAAATTACTTCTAAGTTTACAAAATACAAAAATGAGATCATATCTTTACTTTCAAAATAAAATCATACCTCAGTTCAGCCCTTACTAGTATAAATCAATTACTTAACTATGCATTATGACACAGCATCATCCCATTTCACTGTTAAATATCTGGAGTGTGTTTATTCAGCTCTGTTAAGATATAATAATTCTTTTCAGACTTTATTTTCACCCCATTCATTCATTTTGAATGATATTTACTATACAAAATTTCTAGTTAGAAAATACTGTTTCAGGGGCTCCTGGGTGGCTCAGTGGGTTAAGCATCTGCATTCGGCTCAGGTCATGATCCCAGGGTCCTGGGATGGAGCCCTGCATCGGGCTCTCTGCTCAGCGGGGAGCCTGCTTCCCTCTCTCTCTGCCTATTTGTGATCTCTGTCAAATAAGTAAATAAAATCTTAAAAAAAAAAAAGAAAATGCTATTTCATTGTTATCTATGCTATCTATTGTTAGCTATGATATATATAATCATAATAAATTAATTCAGTTTTCAAATGATTTTAGAGAGTCACTCAGAAGAATAAAAATTGAATTGTTATGTCAGACCTATCAAGCATCAGGTGATCAAGAATCTACATAGGATAAATAAGGGCAAGAATCTTTTTTCCACACTCTATGCCATTATGCCAGCCAAGTCAATTGTGTCAGTTTTTTTCTTATATATTCATCTATGCCAGGACTTTTTAATTATGTTGACAAATTCACTGTTCTGAAAATAGGTTTAGCTTGAATTTTCAAGATATGATTGATGCTTGTACTAAAAAAAAAGAAAAGCTGGAAACACTCATTAACAAGAAAAACTATTAATAAGCAAACATCTTAGCCATTACTACCAACCATTAGATGATTAAAGTGACCACAAATTTCAAATAACTTGGTTTATGTAAGTAATTGCTCAGCTTAAATTCACAGGGATTATTATACTTGTCTTTTCCAAACATGAGCACAGTAATTTTTGATAAATTTAGTGAGTGAATACAGCATGTCTCATTTTGAAAGGAAACACTGGATGACCACAATCATTGTATCTATTTGATTTTTATGTTGCAATCTTGCTTTAAGAATCATATTACACAATTTGGTTATTCATTTCATGTTAATCACATAATATGATCCAGCAATGGGGGACAGAACAATCATGAAAGTAAAAGAAAACCAGTTCAAATGTCAGAAGGCATCTGCTGCTTATATTTACTTCTAAAAATAAAGGTGTATAATCTAACATAAATATACAAGAAAAAATGAAATGTCTTCCATATAATGTCATCTTTATGAGATATGTTAGTTTATAATTCAATTAAATTTTATATAAAAGATTTTTTGTTATCTGTTGGTAATTGATAGCTACTATTTTACAAATGCGTTCAAAATAACAGATAATTTCTAATTGGCATTCAAAATTTATCCCTCATTTGTTTTGTTGCTTAGTGAAAATTTAATAATCAATTTCATACCTTTCCAATAGACATCAACTTTATTTTCTTAAGTAACTGTAAGATAAAATATGTCTAAGCATTCACTTTTTAATAATTTGATATGATTTTCATATTGTTTAAAATGAAAAAATAATGTTATAATATTTGGAAACATTTTAGATTTAGTTTATTATTCAGCTACATATCTGATAAACTTAGCAAAATGTCAATTTTATATTCCAAATTGTAAGAGGACATTAATACTAGAGGCAAATAATAAAAGACAAAGGTTAGTACCATCCTCCTCAAAATAATATGTCACATTTTAGGAGGGCTTCATTTTATGAGAATTTATTTAAATTAAAACAAGAAGAACCTTAAAACTACTCATAGAAGTACCTAATTATTTTTTGTAAGTAAACATAACTTTTTTATATTTGACTTAATTAGTCACTTAATTGGCATATTTGATTTGCTATGAGAACCCAAACAGTTAAACTTAATCTAAGATGAAAAAAGTATGTAAATTACATAGAGCAATGGATACAAAACTGTTAAGTAAAATTTTAATATCTATTATTGTCATTCCTTAAAAATATGTCACTGTTATGATTTTTAAGTATTGTATTTATATGTAACAAATTCAACAAAGGCAGTAATTTTTGCTTAAAATACAGATAACTATTCAGTTCACAGCAGGCATAGAAACTGTTTTAGCTGCATACATTCAATGGTATTATTTGATTCCACATAAAAACATATTTATACATGTGTGGTTTAGATAAAAATATGGGGAAATTCAGAATAAAATAATCAATGAAATATTTCAACCAGCCACAGTGTTTGTATGAGAAACAGGCCATAAAATCTTTAGTCAAAAGTTATCCACTTATGGATTTCCAACATATGTATATTTTTATATGTATATTTGAACTAAACTAATTTCAGATTTTGTGTTGTAATACTTAAATGTTATGAACACAAGAATGTTAGCTGTTATCTACTTTAAAAAATCTTTTTAGTTTGAGAGAAAAATGGTGACAAGCATTAGTTACCTCTAAGATGAATTGAATATTTAAGCATATGAACAACCATTTACATTTGTTTTAGACTTACATAATTAAGTTATTAAAAAAAATTTTTTTGGTATTTTCTTTTGTTCTAGAACTAGACTTGTTGAAGCCCTCTTATATTATCAACTCCTGATTCAAGAGCCAGTACTTTAATATCTCTGGCATAGATAGCTGGTTCTTCCAGAATTTAGAGTACTTTTCTATCCCTACAATGTAAAGACTAGCATTTAACTGAATGCATAGGTTCAGACCCCTGAGATCAGACCTGAGCAGAAGCCAAGAGTTGAATGCTGAACAGACCACCCACGCACCGCACCAAAGTATGGTTTTGTAAACAAAGGATGTCAGCACTGAGTTCAAATTGTTGAAATTTCAGGATGCATATTTAAAGAGAGTACACTTCCTTATTTGTGGCTAAGAATTAATCTTGGTCCATAAGATGGTCCCTAAATTCTCAATCTACTGTTGACGGAGCATAAAGTTAGATACAGGATTTCTGGATTCCTATTAAGAGGTATACCAGAAATGTGCATACTTCCCACATCTTAAATGTACACTTAAAAGACAACTAAAATTATCTTGTTTTTCCAATGTTATTTTGAATCTCTCTCTTAAGGGTAACAAAAATATACTAACACATTATCAACTGTAGTTCATTCAACAATTTTAATAATTACATCATGCTGGAAAAAAAAAAAACTGTATTTTTCCTAAATTTTTTTTTCCACAGTAGAAGGTTAGCATAGTTGATCCTTAAACAACATGGGTGTGAATGCCTTGGCCATTTTATGCAATTTTTTTCTATAAATATAGTATAATAGTATAAGTATATATCCTCTTCCTTATGATTTTCTTAACATTTTTTCTTCTAACTTGTTGTAAGAATACACTGTATAACGCATATAACATACAAAATATTTATTAAGAGATGGTTTATGTTATCAGTAAGACTTCCAATAAACAATAGGCTATTATGTTTTTAGGGAGTCAAAAGTTATATGTAAATTTATGATTGCATGTAATCATAGGATCAGCACCTCTAAGCCCCACATTGTTCAACACTCAACTATATTCCTCACCTTCAGTTTTTTTTTTTGTTTTTTTTTTTTGTTTTGTTTTTAGTATTGCTTTTTATTGTCCATGTTAGTGCATGCAAGGCCATTACCTTTAAGTCTGGTATGTAAGGCCTTAAAATTATTAGCCATTATTTTTGTCATACCACTAAGGATGCCTTTAGCAGTTTATGTATCATCAAATATACTAGAAATACAGATGTAGTAAATAAATATATTTTTACTATTTTAAAGTTCTCAAATCATTATAGTTGATTTTATTAATTAGGTGGCACTGTTGACAATGGGAATTATGCTAGGTATTTTGACAATGATAACAATATAAGGATATATTTAAACAGATACTGAAAGTCTAAAGGAACAAAAAGGAAATACTGAGGCTTACAGGATACAAGAACTAGAGGAAACAGCTATCTACGTGCTCAAATAAGAGACCCCACAGAGATAGGACTCAAATTATTTAGAAAAGGGAATAGTCTGGCTCTTGCTATTATCTCAAAATCTCAGGGTACAGTTGTCATGCATATCAAACTCAGAACTCTCAGGAGGATATGGCATCTGCCTGGCCTTGGTACATGAAGAATTTGGTAGAAGACTCTAGTTGCAGAGGACACCTGGATCTCTGAGAAGGGGCACTGCTTAAGTGGTGCTGGTGCCTGTGAACCATAAGACAGACTCTGGGGGTGCTAGAAGGTTCTAGAAGATGGGAAGAGGTGCCTCTGGCAGGTTAAAGACCATTGGTAGGGAAAAACTTGCAAAAAAGAAAAAAAAATGAAAAAAATGGGTTTTTCCCCCTCCTCTCTTCCAGACCCCTTTGGTGCCCTCAATTGGTGGCATTACTTGTCACAGAAAACCACCTGACAAGTAAAGTTCCAGTATCAAAAAAGCCCATTTAAGGACAATTTGGATCTGAGCTTAATAACTATCAAAAAAGCCCTGCTGTGCTGATATAATAATATCACATCATTATGGCTGTGCAAATCCCAAATTTAAATCTTGTTAAATTGCTTACATTCTAGGCACGTTAAAAGAAAAAGTTGCAACATCATATTACAATACATGATTTGTATGTTTTGGGCCCAGTGTTACTAGGTTTCAAATCTGTCCTTGCAAAACTAAAGCCTTGCTTCAAGTCAACTGGGTTTTATGCTTCTGTGTGTTTTTTGTTTTCTGTTTTGGGTTTTTGTTGTTGTTATTTTTGTTTTGTTTTGTTTTGTTTTCTTGCTTGTTGATTATAAACTAAGATTTGGTTGACATTGTAAAGTTCATAATGAACTATTTGTACTAGGTTGCAAGAAAATGATATAGAAATGATATATGAACACCATATAAAATTTTTATATATTTAATTCCATATACATCCTTTTAAATTCTACTTAAAATAACCAGATTTTACATACAGAATTTTAGATATTTGAATTTATCAACTATTAAAACCATTTATTTTTATCTAATTTCATATATCATTATTAAACTGTCTTAAGTTTTATTACAATTACTTTTATACTAAATCAATTCATTAGATTATCACCTACTTTGTGAAAACGATATTTCTTCAAACTTTCTCTCTATATACGTACACATATATATGTGTCATATATTATACATAGATAACATATAGAAAACATGTATAATATATAGTTTTTACATACAGTATATAGACATAGCTATGATCTGAAGGTTGTGTCCCCCCAAAATTCAATATTGAAAAACTAATGATCAAGGTGAATACAGGTATATATAATGTGACACTTTTAGAAGGTGATTAGATCATGAGGGCAGAACCCTAATTAACTTGATTGAAGCCTTTACAAAAGATGTTCCAGAGAGCTTCTTGGCCTTTCCACCATGTGAGGACATAGCAAGAACTCAGCCATCTGCATGCCAAGAAAGCTCTCACTAGAATTAGACCATGTTGGCACCCTTATCTTGGACTTCCAGCCTCCCGAACTGAAAAATTTCTCTTGTTTATAAGTCACCCCGTCTATGGTATTTTGTTAGAGTACCCCAAAATGACTAATTATATATAATATCAAATATATGTATCAGCTAGCAGACACGCTGATGAGATATGTTCTGAGATATTTCCATTTCCCCTTTCCTCAGAAATTAATGTTTAAGGTAAATATAAACTTTATTCCAGTTAAGAGCATGGTGGCCATACATCTCAGATTGCCAAGGACAGTCCTGGTTTATTTTCACTGATATGGCATAATTCTCAAAAGCACTCTCTTTTACTTTCAGAATTGCCTTATATGGCCACCCTATTCATAAAGCTTCATAAGGCTGTAGAGTTTTCAGGAGCTATGGTGGAGGGATCACAGGCTATCTTTGTTAATTGGTCTTACTCAAAGAAAATAGAAACTTTTCCTATCTTCATTCAGTAGTTTTACAAGTCAAAGCAAGGCATCCACTGAAGTTAGGGTCTATCATCTCATAGAGACAGAGGATAAGGGAAGTCTTCCTTAATAATTACATTTCAACGGTACAGCCCCCAGGTCCTTGAAAAAGGTACAGTCATGGGTTGCAAAACTGGCAAATGACTTTTTAAAAAGATTTAAGAAATTGTGGTATATCATTACTACAATAACATGGTAATAATAATACCCATTATTATTGGATATGGGATATTATTTAGCCTTTCACAATGACATCTTGCTATTTACAACAACATGAATGAACCTAAAGGCATTATGTTAAATGAAACAAGCCAGAAGCAGAAGGAAAAAAATAACTGCATGATCTCACTTATATGTAGAATCTAAAAATGTTAAATACATAGAAGCAGAGTAGAATAGTGATTGTCAGAGGCAAGGAGAAGGGGGAAATGAGAAGATACTGGCCAAAGGGTATAAGGTTGCAGTTTTGCAGGATGAATAAGTTTAGAGAACTAATGTACAACATGATGACTTTAGTTAATAACATTGTATTGAATACTGGAAAATTGCTAAGATAGTAGATTCCAGATGCTATCATCACATATATATACACCAAAGTAAGGAAATGACATGTCAATTAGCTTGACTATGTTACTTTAGTAATTATTTTGCTATGGACATGCATATCAAATCATCATGCTGAACATTTCAAATAAATATAATTTTTAGTTTAAAAAGAAAAAAGAAAGAAACCAGGTAGGACATACAGGAAACATAAGACATGATCTTTGCCCTCAAGAATTAAAATGAAAGGAGGAACACTTATTCACTGATGGCCAAAAGACAGATGGACTATAGAATTAAGTGTAAATTGTAAAGTAGAAAATTAGGGTATTTTTTTTCTTTTCAGTAACAAACAGACAATGACTGAAAAAAAATACTAAAAAGATTTACAAATCAAATGAGCAAAAATTATTTGCTTATTTAAGATTCCTATAGTAAATCCTCTAAGAAAAGGGAGGGGAAGTACCTCTGGTCAAAGTGTCTAGATTTTGTGAAGGCAGGGGTGAAAGGAAGATCAGGAGAACAGAGAAGTCTAACTATAGTTTAATTAAGCTGAGGGAAATATTAAGGCAGTCTTTGGGAATATATACTCTGAGTAAATTTTTTTTTTAATTTAAATTTTATTTATTTTTTTAAACATATAATATATTTTTATCCCCAGGGGTACAGGTCTGTGAATCGCCAGGTTTACACATTTCACAGCACTCTGAGTAAATATTTTATATGATACATACATACACACACACACCACACACATATACACACACAAAATGGAATTTTACTCAGTCATAAAAAAATGAAATGTTGCCATTTGCAACAACATGGATGGAGCTAGAGAATAAGTGAAAAAAGTCAGAGAAAGATGAATACCATATAATTTCCCTCAGATGTGGAATTTAAGAAATAAAACAAATGAGCAAAAAGAAGAAAAAAAAGGAGAGAGAGAGACAGAGAGAGGGGGAGGGAAACCAAGAAACAGATTCTTAACTATAGAGAACAAACTAATGGTTACCAGAGGGGAGGTGGGCAGAGGGATGTGTCAAACAGGTGATGGGGAATAAGGAGAGCACTTACTGTAATGAGCACCAAGTGCTGTATGGAAGTGTTGAAGCACTATATTATACACCTGAAACTAATATTATACTGTGTGTTAACTAACTGGAATACAAATTTAAAAAAAAAAAATAAGCATGATAGCAGGACAGATCAATATAAATTCATCAACTGTGTAACTATATATTAGAAATGAGCAATTAGAAAATATTTTTAAAGCTTCATTCACAATATCATTAGAATGGATACAGAAATAAATTTCAGAGATGTGCATGACCTGTACAATGTAAATTATCAAATATTACAAGTCATATTTAAGGAAGAATAAATGGAAAAACATAATGTGATTATGGATTAAAGAACTAAAAATTGTTGTGATGGCAAACTTCTCAAATTTATTCTATAGGTGTAGTATAATACCATCATTTTCCTAATAGGTATTTTGGAATTAATTAAAAATCTCATGTTAAGATTTATATGTAAAAGTAAATGACATAAAAGAGCTAAAACAATTTTGAAAATGAAGATCAAATTTGGAAGCCTCAGACATACCGATTTTAAGAATTATTATAAAGATACAGCAATCAAAGCAGTGTGGTACTGACATAGGATAACACATAGATCAATGGAAGGGACTGGAGCATCTCAAAAGAGGCCCTCACTAACATGGTCTACTGACGTTCAAAAAAATCTCTGAAGTAATCTCACGAGGAAAAGGAACACTGGGAATGCTTTTGTATAAATATATGAATCCCCGAATCATAGTCACTGAAGATTTTGGATGTGCAGTTCCAAACTGTAATTCCTAAAAATCTGGATTTTCTTTTTTTTTTTTTTAATTTCCAACCAGATACTATTAAGAAAATCACCTCTTTAGAGGGAGACAAAAAAACTGAGGTTTAATCAAAGCAATAATAACCTTTGTGAGTGACAATGCACAAGGATGGTAGGAAAACTGCATATTTTAGAGAGTGACCTCTGTTATCCAGTCTCCTGAGGACAATGCCTAACACCCTTCACAGCTTATTCCCAACTGTCTTCTATCCCTCATTCCACCCCAACCCCAAATACACACAAAATATATTCAAAAATATACTCCCTTTAGATGGGTCCTGGGAAGTTCTAGTTATCCATATTGTGATTGCGGAAATTGAGTTTAAACTTGTTCCCTAGTCTTCCTTTCCATCTTCCTTAGACAGTTCTAGTTTCTCACCTTCCTGTTTCCATGTTTATCTCATTACTGTTTACTCTCTGCATATTATAGTGAAATCATCTCCTTATATATCTAAACTAATTCTTCTCAAAGGCGTTTCACATCATGTTACTCTCCTCGAAATCCTTCAAAGGCTTTTATCTCACTCAAGCTAAAACACGAAGTCCTTACATTGAACCTGAAGGCCATACATGACTTGCCCATACTCCTGCTTCCAAGACTCTACACCACATTGTTTTCTATCCTTCATTTAAATTTTCTGTTATTCCTCCGACTTTGACAGGATGTCTCACTTGTTTTTCCTTCTAGAAGGAACTTTTTTTCTTTTTGCCCTGCTATATTCAAAGCACTCTAAATAGTGCCTGGAAGTAGTCGACAATCAGAAACTCCCTGTAGATTAGATAATTGAATAAGCAAGAAAAAACTTCTAATTACATATTTGCATGGCTCTTTACATTATTGTTATTCGGAAAATTTATAGGGAGAGTTTTTTTTTTTTAAGAGTAATGACCATTTAATTTAAAACATGAAAGCTTATCTTTCTTGATAACTGGTTAAAACAATAATAAATTAGCTAAAAATTATTTTATTTAAAAGCTTTGTCTCACTTTATATAGAAATCTGAAACTGCACATGGTTATAAAATATTTAAAATGTCTTTTACTGACATTCAAATGTAAAGTTTTAGGCTAGGTTTTAACTTTAAAAATTCAAAAGATGTGAGTACTGTAATAGAGTGTAAAGTGACACATTCAATTCCCATCAGACTCCAATCACAGATCATAGCTGTAGGGCATTTTTATTAACTTAGGCTTAGTACATCACTTCTGTTGGTTTTAGTCTTTGTGGAAGTTTCTAATTTCATAAGAAAGTAAACCTTTCAGTATTAAAGTGAGTAGACAATATGATCTCTATCAATCCCTCAGGTAAGATATTACTTAAGTTTCTGAATAATTATGACCTTGGAGATGATAAGAAAACTGAAAGAATTTATGGGAACTTAAAGCTTTTAGAGTCTTGTACCCTTGGTCTGGTCCCATGTCCCATGGCAAATCTGCCTGTGGTGGGAATGAAAATTAAACATGTCCTACATTAGACAATAGTCCTGCTATTCTCATCCAAGTAACAAGGAAATAATAGAATAATGGCCAATTCTTATGACAGTTTTATCACATAAATATTACTATTATAAAGTCATATTTTATAGAAAATATTAAATTCATACATTTTATAAAACACTTTTTAATATACATTAAGTGAATTAGATTTTTGTTGTATATTTCCTAATATTTGCAGGAAACATTAAAGGAGCAGACAAGTAGAAAAAGGATTAACTTACACAAACATGCACACACATATCCACAAATATATGTAGCTATATATATGTATACATATAAAGCAAAAATCTCAATTTACTGAGGTATAAATATGATTTGGTCTTATTTTATCAATGTTTATAGTTGTATATTCTCCTAACAGGCCTCTTTAATCATGTGTTGATTTACCACTTCTATGTATAGCATTAGTTGGGAATTTGTTTTCTCTCTATGACAGGCTTACAAAATCTGGCCCTCCCATTAGGAAGAACTGATTTCTGGCAGGTCACAAGAAGCTCTCCATGCACAGGTAACTGTAGTTGATAAGCCTAGGGCTCAAATACTTATTGATATGCATGGTCTCTTTCATTGCCTTTGGAATCCAGGCTCTCTTTAACTGGTCCGGTGACTAGAGGTATGATTATGGAAGCCTCAGGCAAAACCATTGAAAACTAATAAAACCACAATAATATCAGTATAACCCCCAGAGAATCTATGTTTTATGAAAGAGAAACTATTTATCTCTCACCCACCAAACATTTGAATGCTGGCAGCTCTGCTAGGACTCTCTCAGATCAGTTCCTCTGTCATTTTTTCAGACATTAGCATTTTTTAGACCAATGATCAGCACCAACACCTTGTTTACCAGTAGGAGCTATTTGGTATGCTCTGCTTTATGCAGTTGAGAATGAAAGAGACCAAACAAAGAATCCCATACTAAAGGAGGGGATAGATAGGATAAGGGATCATTTCTACTGCATGATTTCTGTAAAATCCAAACCACTAATACAAAACCTTACTGTCTAAATTGATCCTATATTTTTGGATATTGTACGATTTGCTTTTCTTTAAATTCTGTCATGGAGAATTTAATTATCCGCTCTCAATACATCATGTCACCACTATAACCTCTTTACTTTAATGATCTTTCAGGGAACACAATATTTTAAATGCTGGCTGAATCCTGTTTCACCAATACAAAAGTGAAATAAGTCAAGTAGAAAAAGTCAATTATCATATCACTTATTTGTGGAACATAAGGAATAGCATGGAGGACATTAGAAGAAGGAAGGGAAAAATGAAGAGGGGGAGATCAGAGAGGGAGACGAGCCATGAGAGACTATGGACTTCTGGAAACTGAGGGGTTTAGGGGATGGGGTGGGGAGATGGGTTAGCCCAGTTATGGGTATTAAAGGAGGGGACATTTTGCGTGGAGCACTGGGTGTTATACATAAACAATGAATCATGGAACGTTACATTAAAACTAATGATGTACTGCAGGGTGACTAACATAATATTTATATATTTACAATATATACTTATATATCATATATAATATATAATTAATATATATAACATAAAATATATAATATTATATATATAATTTTTAAAATCTATCTAAAAATAAATAAATTTATGGAAACTTAAGGAACTGTACATTAGAAAAAGTTGCCCTGGGGCACCTGGGTGGCTTAGTGGGTTAAGTGAGTGGCTCAGTGGGTTAAAGCTCAGGTCGTGATCCCAGGGTTCTGGGATTGAGCCCTGCATAGGCTCTCTGCTCAGCAGAGGTCTGCTTTCCCCTTCCCTTCTGCCTGCCTCTCTGCCTACTTGTGATCTCTCTCTGTCAAATAAAAATAAATATGTAAATAAACAAATAAATAAAATCTTTAAAAAAAAGTTGCCCTATGATTTAGTAAACACTATGACCATCGCTCAGAGCATCCATACAATTCTTGAATAATGGATTCCATAAAATGGAATTTTGCTCTGTATAAAAAAAAATGGCTTATGTTAAGTATAAGATCCTAATAGTCTATGATTTCTATGAAATTTTATTATTTCATTTACATCATGCATGCTACTTCTAAATTGAGCTAATTTAAATGGACAAAATTTGATAGAGCAATGGTTTTCCTGATACATGAAAATTTAGGTATTAATAGAGAAAAGGAAAACCAAAACCATTAAGTCTAAAAAAATTAAACATACATAGGCTCTTTCTAGATAGTAATGGAAATCACATGATCTCAAAACAAAACAAAACAAAACTGGGGTGCCTTGGCGGTTCAGTCAGTTAAGTGTCTGCCCTCAGATCAGGTCATGGCTCTGGGTTCCTGGGATTGAGTCCAGCATTGGGTTCCCTGATGAGGGGAGTCTGCTTTTCAACTCTCCCTCTGCCCCTCTCTACCGCTTGTGTGCTCTCTCTCTCTCTCTCTCTTGCTCTCTTAAGTAAATAAAATCTTTTGAAAATAACTAGCTCAACAAATAAAAGAAAAAAAATAACATTTGCACTATTCTATAAAGCCATAAATCTTGCAAATAAGAAAGGAAAGAAAAGGTTTAGAAATACCCCAATTGAGTGGCCTTCAAACTTCTATGCTCACAAACTCCTAAAAGAATTTTGAAAACATTCACACATTTTTAGGTTGGCACAAAGTTTGTTATAAGTCTAAATAAATGTGAAGAGAATTTTTTTTAAAGATTTCTTTATTTTTTTTTGGGGGGGGCAGAAGGAGAGACTCCTCAAGCAGACTCCCCATACAGTATGGAGCCCAATGTAGGGCTTGATTCTACAACCCATGAAATCATGACCTGAACTAAAACCAAGAGTCAGATGCTTAACCAACTGAGCCACACAGGCACTGCTACAAAGGGTGTAATTTTTGACATGTTACAAAAGTTGACATTTAAAAATAAAACATTATTGGGGGAGGAGTCAAGATGGCGGAGAAGTAGCAGGCTGAGACTACTTCAGGTAGCGGGAGATCAGCTAGATAGCTTATCTAAAGATTGCAAACACCTACAAATCCAACAGGAGATCGAAGAGAAGAAGAACAGCAACTCTAGAAACAGAAAATCAACCACTTTCTGAAAGGTAGGACGGGCGGAGAAGTGAATCCAAAGCGACGGGAAGATAGACCGCGGGGGGAGGGGCCGGCTCCCGGCAAGCGGCGGAGCAACAGAGCACAAAATTGGGACTTTTAAAAGTCTGTTCCGCTGAGGGACATCGCTCCAGAGGCTTAACCGGGGTGAAGCCCACGCAGGGTCAGTGTGGCCTCAGGTCCCGCAGGGTCACAGAAGGATCAGGGGTGTCTGAGTGTCGCAGAGCTTACAGGTATTAGAACAGGGAAGCCGGCTACAGAGACAGAGCCGAGGAGTAAGCTCTAAGCTCGGGGTTACCTTGAACCGGTCGCAGGCTCGGTCAGCTCGGAGCGCGGCCGGAGGCAGGGTGACGGGAGTAAATCGGCGCTGTTCTCTGAGGGCGCACTAAGGAGTGGGGCCCCGGGCTCTCGGCTCCTCCGGGCCGGAGACCGGGAGGCCGCCATCTTCATTCCCGCCCTCCGGAACTCTACGGAAAGCGCTCAGGGAACAAAAGCTCCCGAAAGCAAACCCGAGCGGATTACTCAGCCCGGCCCCTGGTAAGGGCGGTGCAACTCCGCCCGGGGCAAAGACACTTGAGAATCACTACAACAGGCCCCTCCCCCAGAAGATCAACAAGAAACCCAGCCAGGACCAAGTTCAACTACCAAGGAGTACAGTTTCAATACCAAGGAGAGCAGCGTAATTCCAAAGGAGGAGAAAGCAAAGCACGGAACTCATGGTTTCTCCCCATGATTCTTTAGCCTTGCAGTTAATTTAATTTTTTTTCTTTTTCAATTTATTTTTCTTCTTCTGCTAAATTTTTTTAACTTTTACCCTTTTCTTTTTTAACGTTTTTTAACTAGTTTATCTAATATATATATTTTTTTTCCTTTTTATATTTTTTTCTTTATTGGTTTTCTTTTTTTAATTGTTTCTTCCTTTTTTTCTTCTTCTTTTTTTTTTTTTCTTTTTCTTCTTTCTGAACCTCTTTTTATCCCCTTTCTCCCCCTCATGATTTGGGATCTCTTCTGATTTGGCTAAAGCATATTTTCCTGGGGTTTTTTGCCACCCTTTTAGTATTTTACTTGCTCCTTCATCTACTCTTATCTGGACAAAATGACAAGGCAGAAAAATTCAACACAAAAAAAAGAACAAGAAGCAGTACCAAAGGCTAGGGACCTAATCAATACAGACGTTGGTAATATGTCAGATCTAGAGTTCAGAATGACGATTCTCAAGGTTCTAGCCGGGCTCGAAAAAGGCATGGAAGATATTAGAGAAACCCTCTCGGGAGATATAAAAGCCCTTTCTGGAGAAATAAAAGAACTAAAATCTAACCAAGTTGAAATCAAACAAGCTATTAATAAGGTGCAATCAAAAATGGAGGCTCTCACTGCTAGGATAAATGAGGCAGAAGAAAGAATTAGCGATATAGAAGACCAAATGACAGAGAATAAAGAAGCTGAGCAAAAGAGGGACAAACAGCTACTGAACCATGAGGGGAGAATTCGAGAGATAAGTGACACCATAAGACGAAACAACATTAGAATAATTGGGATTCCAGAAGAAGAGGAAACAGAGAGGGGAGCAGAAGGTATATTGGAGAGAATTATTGGAGAGAATTTCCCCAATATGGCAAAGGGAACAAGCATCAAAATCCAGGAGATTCAGAGAACCCCCCTCAAAATCAATAAGAATAGGTCCACACCCCGTCACCTAATAGTAAAATTTACAAGTCTTAGTGACAAAGAGAAGATCCTGAAAGCAGCCCGGGAAAAGAAGTCTGTAACATACAATGGTAAAAATATTAGATTGGCAGCAGACTTATCCACAGAGACCTGGCAGGCCAGAAAGAGCTGGCATGATATATTCAGAGTACTAAATGAGAAAAACATGCAGCCAAGAATACTATATCCAGCTAGGCTATCATTGAAAATAGAAGGAGAGATTAAAAGCTTCCAGGACAAACAAAAACTGAAAGAATTTGCAAATACCAAACCAGCTCTACAGGAAATATTGAAAGGGGTCCTCTAAGCAAAGAGAGACCCTAAAAGTAGTAGATCAGAAAGGAACAGAGACAATATACAATAACAGTCACCTTACAGGCAATACAATGGCACTAAATTCATATCTCTCAATACTTACCCTGAATGTTAATGGGCTAAATGCCCCAATCAAAAGACACAGGGTATCAGAATGGATAAAAAAACAAAACCCATCTGTATGTTGCCTACAAGAAACTCATCTTAAACCCGAAGACACCTCCAGATTTAAAGTGAGGGGGTGGAAAAGAATTTACCATGCTAATGGACATCAGAAGAAAGCAGGAGTGGCGATCCTTATATCAGATAAATTAGATTTTAAGCCAAAGACTATAATAAGAGATGAGGAAGGACACTATATCATACTCAAAGGAACTGTCCAACAAGAAGATCTAACAATTTTAAATATCTATGCCCCTAACGTGGGAGCAGCCAACTATATAAACCAATTAATAACAAAATCAAAGAAACACATCGACAATAATACAATAATAGTAGGGGACTTTAACACTCCCCTCACTGAAATGGACAGATCATCCAAGCAAAAGATCAACAAGGAAATCAAGGCCTTAAATGACACACTGGACCAGATGGACATCACAGATATATTCAGAACATTTCATCCCAAAGCAACAGAATACACATTCTTCTCTAGTGCACATGGAACATTCTCCAGAATAGATCATATTCTCGATCCTAAATCAGGTCTCAACCGTTATCAAAAGATTGGAATCATTCCCTGCATATTTTCAGACCACAATGCTCTGAAGCTAGAACTCAATCACAAGAGGAAATTTGGAAAGAACCCAAATACATGGAGACTAAACAGCATCCTTCTAAAGAATGAATGGGTCAACCAGGAAATTAAAGAAGAATTGAAAAAGTTCATGGAAACAAATGATAATGAAAACACAACGGTTCAAAATCTGTGGGACACAACAAAGGCGCTCCTGAGAGGAAAATATACAGCGGTACAAGCCTTTCTCAAGAAACAAGAAAGGTCTCAGGTACACAACCTAACCCTACACCTAAAGGAGCTGGAGAAAGAACAAGAAAGAAACCCTAAACCCAGCAGGAGAAGAGAAATCATAAAGATCAGAGCAGAAATCAATGAAATAGAAACCAAAAAAACAATAGAACAAATCAATGAAACTAGGAGCTGGTTCTTTGAAAGAATTAATAAGATCGATAAACCCCTGGCCAGACTTATCAAAAAGAAAAGAGAAAGGACCCAAATAAATAAAATCATGAATGAAAGAGGAGAGATCACAACGAACACCAAAGAAATACAGACAATTATAAGAACATACTATGAGCAACTCTACGCCAACAAATTTGACAATCTGGAAGAAATGGATGCATTCCTAGAGACATATAAACTACCACAACTGAACCAGGAAGAAATAGAAAGCCTGAACAGACCCATAACCAGTAAGGAGATTGAAACAGTCATCAAAAATCTCCAAACAAACAAAAGCCCAGGGCCAGATGGCTTCCCGGGGGAATTCTACCAAACATTTAAAGAAGAACTAATTCCTATTCTCCTGAAACTGTTCCAAAAAATAGAAATGGAAGGAAAACTTCCAAACTCATTTTATGAGGCCAGCATCACCTTGATCCCAAAACCAGACAAGGATCCCATCAAAAAAGAGAACTACAGACCAATATCCTTGATGAACACAGATGCAAAAATTCTCGCCAAAATACTAGCCAATAGGATTCAACAGTACATTAAAAGGATTATTCACCACGACCAAGTGGGATTTATTCCAGGGCTGCAAGGTTGGTTCAACATCCGCAAATCAATCAATGTGATACAACACATTAATAAAAGAAAGAACAAGAACCATATGATACTCTCCATAGATGCTGAAAAAGCATTTGACAAAGTACAGCATCCCTTCCTGATCAAAACTCTTCAAAGTGTAGGGATAGAGGGCACATACCTCAATATTATCAAAGCCATCTATGAAAAACCCACCGCAAATATCATTCTCAATGGAGAAAAACTGAAAGCTTTTCCGCTAAGGTCAGGAACACGGCAGGGATGTCCGTTATCACCACTGCTCTTCAACATAGTACTAGAAGTCCTAGCTTCAGCAATCAGACAACAAAAGGAAATTAAAGGCATCCAAATTGGCAAAGAAGAAGTCAAACTATCACTCTTTGCAGATGATATGATACTATATGTGGAAAACCCAAAAGACTCCACTCCAAAACTGCTAGAACTTGTACAGGAATTCAGTAAAGTGTCAGGATATAAAATCAATGCACAGAAATCAGTTGCATTTCTCTACACCAACAACAAGACAGAAGAAAGAGAAATTAAGGAGTCCATCCCATTTACAATTGCACCCAAAACTATAAGATACCTAGGAATAAATCTAACCAAAGAGACTAAGAATCTATACACAGAAAACTATAAAGTACTCATGAAAGAAATTGAGGAAGACACAAAGAAATGGAAAAATGTTCCATGCTCCTGGATTGGAAGAATAAATATTGTGAAAATGTCTATGCTACCTAAAGCAATCTACACATTTAATGCAATTCCTATCAAAGTACCATCCATTTTTTTCAAAGAAATGGAACAAATAATCCTAAAATTTATATGGAACCAGAAAAGACCTCGAATAGCCAAAGCAATATTGAAAAAGAAAGCCAAAGTTGGTGGCATCACAATTCCGGACTTCAAGCTCTATTACAAAGCTGTCATCATCAAGACAGCATGGTACTGGCACAAAAACAGACACATAGATCAATGGAACAGAATAGAGAGCCCAGAAATAGACCCTCAACTCTATGGTCAACTAATCTTCGACAAAGCAGGAAAGAATATCCAATGGAAAAAAGACAGCCTCTTCAACAAATGGTGTTGGGAAAATTGGACAGCCACATGCAGAAAAATGAAATTGGATCATTTCCTTACACCACACACGAAAATAGACTCAAAATGGATGAAGGACCTCAATGTGAGAAAGGAATCCATCAAAATCCTTGAGGAGAACACAGGCAGCAACCTCTTCGACCTCAGCCGCAGCAACATCTTCCTAGGAACATCGCCAAAGGCAAGGGAAGCAAGGGCAAAAATGAACTATTGGGATTTCATCAAGATCAAAAGCTTTTGCACGCAAAGGAAACAGTTAACAAAACCAAAAGACAACTGACAGAATGGGAGAAGATATTTGCAAATGACATATCAGATAAAGGGCTAGTGTCCAAAATTTATAAAGAACTTAGCAAACTCAACACCCAAAGAACAAATAATCCAATCAAGAAATGGGCACAGGACATGAACAGACATTTCTGCAAAGAAGACATCCAGATGGCCAACAGACACATGAAAAAGTGCTCCATATCACTCGGCATCAGGGAAATACAAATCAAAACCACAATGAGATACCACCTCACACCAGTCAGAATGGCTAAAATTAACAAGTCAGGAAATGACAGATGCTGGCGAGGATGCGGAGAAAGGGGAACCCTCCTACACTGTTGGTGGGAATGCAAGCTGGTGCGACCACTCTGGAAAACAGTATGGAGGTTCCTCAAAATGTTGAAAATAGAACTCCCCTATGACCCAGCAATTGCACTGCTGGGTATTTACCCTAAAGATACAAACGTAGTGATCCGAAGGGGCACGTGCACCCGAATGTTTATAGCAGCAATGTCTACAATAGCCAAACTATGGAAAGAACCTAGATGTCCATCAACAGACGAATGGATAAAGAAGATGTGGTATATATACACAATGGAATACTATGCAGCCATCAAAAGAAATGAAATCTTGCCATTTGCGACGACGTGGATGGAACTAGAGGGTATCATGCTTAGCGAAATAAGTCAATCAGAGAAAGACAACTATCATATGATCTCCCTGATATGAGGGAGAGGAGATGCAACATGGGGGGTTAAGGGTGTAGGAGAAGAATAAATGAAACAAGATGGGATTGGGAGGGAGACAAACCATAAGTGACTCTTAATCTCACAAAACAAACTGAGGGTTAATGGGGGGAGGGGGGTTGGGGGGGTGGGATTATGGACATTGGGGAGGGTATGTGCTATGGTGAGTGCTGTGAAGTGTGTAAACCTGGCGATTCACAGACCTGTACCCCTGGGGATAAAAAGATATTATATGTTTAAAAAAAAAAATAAAATTATAAAGAGAAAAAAAAAATTAAAAAAAAAATAAAACATTATTTTCAGGTATCCGGTAAAATATAAACACAATAGAATATAAAAGTAAACATATACATAGAATTTTTTAAAGCACTCTAATGAAATAAGCATGTACCTATTATTTCTCTTTTGATGCAGTTTGAAATTAATGATAACAACAAACTGTATTATACTCTGTGACCTTATGTTGATGTTATATGTTGTAGCTACACTGACTTGCTTTCTGCAAATTTCAAAAAATGCAAGTATTTACTTTAAAATGTCTATATAAAAAAGTAGTTAATCATTAATTACCCATAAAGAATTATCCATTTCAAAATCTCAGTGTTTTCCATAAATACATTCATATTCAGAGAAAATGTGTCTAAACAGAAAATTTAGATCAGTATTCCTTTTTTTAATCAATTACATTTCTTTTCCATAGAACTCTGCTTCCCTACTAAGAAAGTCCTAAAACATTTAAAATTTTTCTACCTCTAGACACGATGGCTGAATCAGTTTTTTACTCTCAAGTGCATAACAGACAATCCCTAAATATCTGTGGTATACTGCAAGAAGTTTTACTCACTTATCTGGGGGTTAGCTGAACTTGGCTGGGGTGACTAGGGTGACCCATATTCACTCTCTGTGTCTTTCATTTAATAAAGACTTCTCACCAGGAATGTGTGCAGGTAACTTAACTTCAAGGAAATAAGAATCTGAATGTATAACTAACCTGAGTTTGAACTAAATGAAGATCAATTATTATGCCAGGAAAGATATCAGCTGGCCTATGGCACTCAATCTGTTGAAACAGTCACTGCAGTTATCAGATGTAGTTATCTGGTGAGTGAAGTGACAGCTGCTCTTGGACAGTATAAAGGGGATAGAAAATGTAAAGGCTTCAGGGTGAAATGATAAAGTAAAAAAAAAAAAAATCAATCTCAATACTGCACTGACCTCATGAAAATGTAGTTGAATGCAAGATAACATACCGGAGTTTCTTTACATCCTTCAGAAAGATCTCTTCTCGCTTTTATATCCATGAATTTGTGGTATTTGAGACAATGGTACTCTTTGAGTATTTGTTGAATTGGATTACCACCTCTTCTGTTTTAACACCTAAACTTTCCAGTCCCAAGTCTTATTCATCTATTTGCCAAAATGCTCCCAAAAGAATGTTTTGTTAATTGTTTTTAAGATTTTATTTATTTATTTGACAGAGAGACAGCAAGAGAGGGAACACAAACAGGGGGAGTGTGAGAGGGAGAAGCAGGCTTCCTGTGGAGAAGGAAGCCCTATGTGGGGTTTGATCCCAGGTCCCTGGAATCATGACCTGAGCCAAAGGCAGACTCTTAACAACTAAGCCACCCAGGTGCCCCACAAAAGAATGTTTTCAACAGAAAATAAACTATTGGTGTCAATTAGAAGTTAGAAGGATGTTTTTATTATTTTGAGGTCTTCTGGATACCGACTTAACATGCAAAATGAGGTGTAATGATTACTACTGGCATTATTATCCACATTCCCAAGAGAATAAATAGTTGTTACTACATGATCTAGACAGCTAGGAATAAGATAAAACTCACAGTCTATTTTAGGATTCTTTCTGTTAATAGAATATTCCACAGGGGGAAAAAAGCAAACAAACAAATAATTTCACAACTAAATAGTGGCAGAGCTATCAATGTTTCAGATCCATTAGGATTTAAAATTTTGTTTCCCTTGCCTCTGGAGACATATCCAGTAATAAGTTGCTATGGCTGAAGTCAAAAAGGTCACTGCCTGTGTTCCCCTCTAGGAATTTGATGGTTTCCTATCTCACATCAAAGTCTTTCATCTATTTTGAATTCATTTTGGTGTAAGAAAGTGGTCCAATTTCATTCCTCTGCATGTTGCACTCCAGTTTTCCCAAAAGTATTTGTGGAAGAGATTGTCTTTTTTTCCATTGGATAATCTTTCCTGCTTTTTTGAAGATTAGTTGACCATTTGGTAATGGGTCCTTTTCTGGGTTTTCTATTCTGTACCACTGATCTATGTGTCTATTTTTTGCCACTACCATACTGTCTTGATCACTACAGTTCTGTAATATAACTTGAAGTCCAGAATTGTGATTCCTTCAGCTTTGCTTTTCAAGATTGCTTTGGATATTTAGAGGGTTTTGTGGTTCTATACAAAGTTTAGGACTGTTTCTTCTAGTTCTGTGAAAAATATTGGTGGTATTTGATAGAGATTGCATTAAATGTGTAGATTTCTTTGGGAAATAAATATATTTTAACAATATTTGTTCTTCTAATTAAGGATCATGGAATGTTTTTCCATTTCTTCATGTTTCCTTCAATTTCTTTCATAAGTATTCCACAGTTTTCAGATAAGAGATCTACTACCTTTTTGGTTAAGTTTATTCCTAGGTACCTATGGATTTTGGTGCAGTTGTAAATGGGATTGATCCTTTGATTTCTCTGTCTGCTGCTTCATTGTTGGTGTATAGAAATGCAACAGATTTCTATAAATTAATTTTGTATCCTGTGACATTAAATTCATGTATCAGCTCTAGAAATTTTTTAGTGGAGTCTTTCAGGTTTTCTACATAGGGTATCATGTCATTATTGGGACTTCATCAAGATAAAAATCTTCCGGAGGGAGGGGCAAGATGGCAGAGAAGTAGGAAACCCTGTTTCAACCGGTCCCCTAAATTGAGCTAATTATCTACCAGAACACTCTGAACACCCATGAAATCAGCTTGAGATGTAGGACTATACACTTCTGTCTCTATGGGGGCAGAAGACACCCATGGAGAGGTAAAGCAGACTGGGAATGGTTGGACTGATATCAGAGGATACAGAGAAGGGGGAGGGAGCCACCAAAAGTGACCCATTGGAAGGTAATAACCTAATACAAAACTGCCCTGTGACTGGGGACCAGCAGTAACTTGGAGTCTGGTTACAAGCACTCAAAAAGAGCAAAAGATATTAAGGGGCAACTGGTAGAATTGGGTGGTCACAGGCACGGGCCTAAGCACATGGACTCAGGATGGCCACCGCTGGCAACCACCTCTGCAAGAGAGAATGCAGCGGAGCCGCTGGGCTTGCAAGGCTTATACCACCGCTTGGTTGGGTGCACTCCTGCCCTTGCATGAGGGAGTCTGGTGACGGCACCAGCCCACACTCCCTAGAACTTTTGTGTTCTGCACACACTGTGTGACCAGGTTCTGACCCACTCCCCATCCACACCTTAGAAAGCTCCGTGCAGACACTAGTCAGTGGTCTCTAGGACTGGCCAAAGGCCCAGCCCAGGTCTAAAGGAATTCAGCACTATCTCTGGTTGCAAAGCCCTGGTGGCAACCTGCATAACCTGAGATCTGGACCCCAGACAGCAGTCCTGGCAAAGACAGCCACCGGAAGCGGGCTCCTGGGACTAATATGTTTCTCAGCTTTAGTGGCACAAGGGTGCAGAGACAAGCGGGAGCTTTGGGTGAACCCTGAGACAGTGGCTGGGGATGTGCACTGCCTGAGAGAGGTCGCACAGCTCAGCAGAATTTGCAGAGGGGGGAGTCTGTGTATTCTGGACCACTCAGAGGGTAGCTGACTGAGGCTTCTCTCTGAGACAGAGGTCTGGGTGCAGTTTGCTTTCCACTAAACCTCCGAAAAGCTGCAAAAAGTCATCAAAGAACAAAAACCTCCAGAGAACAAAAGCCTGAAAACCGGTTTTCACAGAGCCCAGCCCCTTGATAGGGGGCAGGAGAGCTCAACCCAAGGAAGAAAAACTTAGAAAAACCACTCCGCAGTCCCCTCCCCCAGAAAGCCAGCCAAAAGAACTAGAGGACAACCACCACAGGGACCCCATAAAACTGTAAAATCCCAGTATCAGAGGAAAACAATATATTAAGCTCCCGGTATTGCCCTAAAACCTGTGTATTTCATAGATACAACTTTTATTTTTAAATCGTTCTCACTATTCTTGTTCTTTTTCATTTTACTAACCTATTAACCAAAACAACAAGATGTTCAATACAACAAATTCCGTAATAACCTTTTAACTTGAACTTTTCTCATACATATACCTGTGTTTTTCTTTTTCTTTTCTATTTTTCAAATATATATATATATATATATATATATATATATATATTTCATATAGATATAAGCTTCAAGGTAATCCTCTTCCCCTAAATAAAAATACCCCTATATATAAACCAATTTTAATCTCCCATTATCTCTGGAGAGTTGAGTCCATTAACAAAGATATCAAGATACACCCAGGAAGAATCAAAATAACCTTCTCATCCACATCCAGGATTTATAACCACCCTCCAATCTTTTTCTTCTCTCAGTGTTTCTGTGTATTTGTTTTTGTTCTGGTATTATATAAATCCCATCCTTGGGGTTCATTTTTGCTGGGTTCTTTTTTCTTTTCTTGTCATTTACTTTTGTCAGTCTTTTTGTTTTTCGATTTTTGTTTATTTACCTTATAAATCATACTTTTGGGGCCCATTCCAGCTTGGTCTTCTTTTTTTCTCTCTCTTTCTCACTCTTTTTTTTGTTTGTTTTTTCCTTTCTTTTTGGTAGTAACTTCTGATTACTCAGGACCGTTCCAGGATGCACCTTGCCTGGATTACAGATGATATATTCAGCTATACATCCCCTCAACCATCTCTCACCAAAATGACTAGGAAGAAGAACACCCAACAGAGGAAAAATTCAGAGACTGTGCCCTCTCCAACACAACTGTTGGATATGGCCATAAATAGTATGTCTGAAAGGGAATTCAGGCTAACAATTACCCAGGTAATGGCTAGGATGAAGAAAACCATTATTAACTACATAGAATCTCTAAGGTCAGAAGTGAAAGCCGCCTGGGAAGAAGTTAAAAATGCTATCACTGATATCCAATCTAATCTAAATACTCTAACAGCTAGGGTAACCAAGGCAGAAGATAGAATTAGTTATCTAGAAAACAAACTGATAGAGAAAAAGGATCAGGAGGAGGCGTGGAAGAAACATAGAAGCCATGAAAACAGAATTAGAGAAATAAATGACTCCATGAAACATTCCAACATCAGAATTATTGGGATCCCTGAGGAGGTGGAGAAAGAGAGAAGATTAGAAGACATAGTTGAACAAATTCTGGATGAAAATTTTCCCAATCTGGGGAATGGAACCATCGTAGTATCCTAGAGGTAAGTGAATACACCCCCAAGATCAACAAATCTAGAACAACCTCAAAACACTTAATTGTGAGACTCACAAATCATAATTTTAGACAAGAGCATCTGAAGGCAGCTAGGGGGAAAGAGACTCCTTAAATACAGAAGAAGATCCATTAGAATAATGTCAGACCTGTTCACAGAAACCTGGCAAGCCAGAAAGGTCTGGCAAGATATATTCAGGGCATTAATAGAGAAGAACATGCAGCCAAGAATACTTTATCCAGCAAGGATGACATTCAAAATGGATGGAGAGATAAAGAGCTTCCAAGACTGGCAAGGTTTAAGAGTATGTGACCACCAAGCCAGCACTACAAGAAATATTAAGGGGAGTTCTATTAAAGCAGAAAGAACCCAAGAGTGACATAAGAGAAATTTACAGAGAAAATCTATAGAAACAAGGACTTCACAGGTAACATGATGTCAATAAAAACATATCTTTCAATAATAATTCTCTAAGTGAATGGCCTAAACACTCCCCCCAAAATGACACAGGGTTGCAGATTAAATAAAATGGCAGGACTCATCCATATGTTGTCTACAAGAGACCCATCTGGAATCTAAGTATACATCCAGACTGAAAGTGAAGGGATGGAGACGTATCCTTCATGCCAATGGGCCTCAAAAGAAAGCTGGGGTAGTGATTCTCATATCAGTTAAATTAGATTTTAAACTAAAGACTGTACTCAGAGATATAGAAGAATACTACATCATTCTTAAGATGTCTATCCACCAACAAGATCTAACAGTTGAAAATATTTATGACCCCAACATGGGAGCAGCCAACTACATAAGACAACTGTTAATCAAGATAAAGAGTCACATTGATATGAATACTTTAATAGTAGAGGATCTTAACATGCCACTCTTGTAATAGACAGATCACCCAAGCAGGAAATCAATAAAGAAATAACAGCATTGAATGATGCATTGGACCAGATGGACCTCATAGATATATACAGAACATGCCACCCTAAAACAACAGAATACTCATTCTTCTCGAAGGCACATGGAACATCCTCCAGAACAGACCACATACTGGGTCACAAATCAGGGTTCAACCACTACCATAAGATTGAGATTATTTCCTGCATATTCTCAGACCACAATGCTTTGAAACTGGAACTCAACCACAAGAAAATTTTGGAAGTATTTCAAACATTTGGAAACTAAAGACCACCCTGCCCAAGCATGTTTGGATCAAAGAAGTACTTAAACAATTCATGAAAACCAATGAGAATGAAGACACATCAGTCCAAAACCTATGGGACACAGCAAAGGCAGTCCTAAGGGGGAAATACATAGATCTCCAAGCCTCCCTTAAAAAACTTGAAAAATCCAGAATACATCAGCTCTCTTTACACCTTAAAGAACTGGAGAATCAGTAACAAATTAAGCCAACCCCACACACAAGAAGGGAAATAATCAAAATTAGAGCAGAGATCAATGAAATAGAAACTAGAGACACAGCAGAACACATCAATGAAACTAGAAGCTGATTTTTTGAAAGAATTAATAAGGTTGATAAACCACTGGCCAAATTAATACAAAAGAAAAAAGAGAAGACCCAAATTAATAAAATTATGAATGAAAAGGGAGAGCTCATGACTAACACCAAGGAAATAGAAACAATCATCAGAAATTATAATCAACAGTTATACACCAATAAGTTAAGCAACGTAGATGAAATGGATGCATTTCTGGAAACCTATAAATTTCCAAAACAAAATCAAGAAGAAACTGACAACCTGCATAGACCAATATCTAGTAATAAGATTGAAGCAGTGACCAAAACCTCCCAAAAAACAAGAGCCAAGGACCCGAAAGATTACTTGGAGAATTCTAACAAACATTCAAAGAAGAAATTATACCTACTCTCCTGAAGCTGTTTCAAAAAATAGAAACAGAAGGAAAACTTCCATGAAGCTAGCATTATCTTGATCCCCAAACAAGGCAAAGACCCCACCAAAAAGGAGAATTTCAGACCAATATCCCTGATGAATATAGATGCAAAGATTCTCAACAAGATCCTAGATAATAGGATCCAACAGTACATTAAAAAGTTTGTCCACCATGATCAGGTGGGATTCTTCCATGGGAGGAAAGGGTGATTCAACATTTGCAAATCAATTAATGTGATAGAACAAATTAATAAGAGAAAAGAGAAGAGCCACATGGTCCTCTCAACTGTTGCAGAAAAAGCATTTGACAAGTTACAGCATCTGTTCCTGATTAAAACTCTTCAAAATATAGGGATAGAGGGAATATTCCTCAACTTCATAAAATCTATCTTTGAAAAACTCACAACGAATATCATTCTCAGTGAGGAAAAGCTGACAGCCTTCCCTTCGAGATCAGAAACATGACAAGGATGTCTACACTCAATACTGTTGTTCAGCATAGTACTAGAAGTCCTAGCAACAGCAATCAGACAACAAAAAGAAATAAAAGGTATCCAAATTGGCAAAAAAGAAAACTCTCTCTCTTCACAGATGACATACTTTATATGGAAAACCTAAAAGACTCCACCTCTAAACTACTAGAACTCATACAGCAATTCAGTAATATGACAGGATACAAAATCAATGTACAGAAATCAGTTGCTTTCTTATACACTAACAATGAAAATACAGAAAGGGAAATTAGAGAATTGATACTATTTACTATAGCACCATGAACCATAAGATACCTGGGAATAAACCTAACCAAAGTAGTAAAGGATCTGTACTTGAGGAACTACAGAACACTCACGAGAGAAACTGAAGAAGACATAAAAGATGGAAGAGCTTTCCATGCTCATGGATCAGAAGAACAAACACTGTTAAACTGTCTATACTGCCTAGAGCAATCTATACTTTCAATGCCATCCCGATCAAAATTCCACCAGCATTTTTCAAAGAGCTGGAATAAACAATCCTAAAATTTGTATGGAACCAGAAGAGACCCTGAATTGCTAAGGAAATGTTCAAAAAGAAAAACAAAACTGGGGACATCACATTGCCTGATTTCAAGCTTTACTACAAAGCTGTGATCACCAAGACTGCATGGTACTGGTACAAAAAAAGACACATAGACCAGTGGAACAGAGAAGAGAGCCCTGATAGACTCTCAACTCTATGGTCAAATAATCTTTGACAAACCAGGAAAAAAATATCCAGTGGAATAAAGACATTCTCTTCAAAAGTGTTGCTGGGAAAATGGGACAGCTATGTGTAGAAGAATGAAACTCCACGATTCTCTTACACCATACACAAAGATAAACTCAAAAGGGATAAAAGACCTCAACATGAGGCAGCAATCTATCAAAATCTTAGAGGATAACATAGGCAGTAACCTCTTCAACATCGGCCACAGCAACTTCTTTCAAGACATGTCTCCAAAGGCAAAGGAAATAAAAGCAAAAATTAACTTTTGGGACTTCATCAAGATCAAAAGCTTCTGCACAGCAAAGGAAACAGTCAACAAAACAAAGAGGCAACCCACGGAATGGGAGAAAATATTCACAAATGACACTACAGACAAAGGGCTGATATCCAAGATCTATAACGAACTCCCCAAACTCAATATATAAAAAAACAGATAATCACACCAAAAAATGGTCAGAAGACATGAACAGACACTTACTCCTCCAAAAAAAAGATATACAAATGGCTAATAAATACATGAAAAAATGTTCATCATCATTAGCCATCAGGGAGATTCAAATAAAAACCACATTGAGATACCACCTTACATCAGTTAGAATGGCCAAAATCAACAGGATAGCAAACAACAAGTGCTGGAGAGATCTGAAGAAAGGGGACCCCTCTTACACTGTTGGTGGGAATTCAAGTTGGTGCAGCCACTTTGGAAAACAGCGTGGAGATTCCTTAAGAAATCAATACCCTAAGACCCTGCAATTGCACTATGGATATTTATCCCAAAGATACAGATATAGTGGAAAGAAGGGCCACCTGTACCTCAATGTTCATAGCAGCAATGGCCACAGTCACCAAACTGTGGAAAGAACCAAGATGCCCTTCAACAGATGAATGGACAAAGAAAGATATGGTTCATATATACAATGGAGTATTATGCCTCCACCAGAAAGAATGAATACCCAACTTTTGTGTCAACATGGATGGGGCTGGAGGAGATTATGCTGAGTGAAATAAGTCAAGCAGAGAGAGTCAAATATCATATGGTTTCACTTACTTGTGGAACATAAGGAATAACATGGAGAACACTGGCAGATGGAGAAGAGAAGTGAGTTGGGGGAAATCAAAGGGAGAGACAAACCATGAGAGACTGTAGACTCTGGGAAACAAACTGAAGATTTTGGAGGGGAGAGGGGTGGGGGATTGGGTGAGCCTGGTGGTGGGTATTAAGGAGGGCACGTATTGCATGGAGCAGTGGATGTGGTACACATGTGGTACATGAACAATGAATTATGGATCACTGAAAAAAAATAAATTACATTTTTTAAAAAAGATAAAAATCTTCCACACAGTGAAGGAAATAATCAATAAAACTAAAAGGCAGCCTACAGAATGGGAGAAGATATTTGCAAATGACACCTGTTAAAGGGTTAATATCCAAAATCTATAAATAACTTATTAAACCTACAACCAAAAAAAAAATAATCCAATTAAGAAATAGGCAGAAGACATGAATAGACATTTTTCCAAAGAAGACACACAGATAGCTAACAGACACATGAAAAGATGCTCAACATCATTCTTCATCGGGGGAAAAACAAATCAAAACTATAATGAGATATCACCTCACACCTGTCAAAATGGCTAAAATTAACACAGAAAACAACAGATGTTGATGAATCATTTTATTGGTTATGTTTCACTTTGGAGAACTATGGATAAAATGTTTATATTAGTACTTGCATTTCTTTTTTTTAAATTTTTTATACTTATAAACATCTTAAATACCCTTATTTGATATCTTTGAATTCTGTATTTTTACATTTTTATTCACTCTATGTGGCTGCTATATTAGTTGCATTTAACACAACCCTTTCTTCCCAGTTTCTGGGAACAATGACCTGTGCATTAAGTTAAATCCATGATCATCTATTTTCTGGGATTGATGAGAGAAAATAGCCTTCATTTTCTGTATGTGTAATTTAACAGACTTAATTAAAATTTTTGTTTACTTTTTACTATAATGTTAATTACAGTTAAATCAAATGTAGAGGGCTATACTTAAATCCCACATATATGTATGTGCGTAATGCACAATCCCCCTCTTTAAAAAATCAGCAAGCAAGAAATACTGTGTGCCTAACAAAAACATAAATTTTATTATATACACTTACCTATCTAAACTTTATTTTACTACTCGATTTCCTTTTCATATTTTGTTCCCATTTTAATTCATTTTATCAAAGAAGAAATTAGAAAATTCACTTTTATTGTAAAATTTGTGTGATTACATCTTAATTTTACCTTTTTATCCTAAGGAAAAAAAAAGTGCTTATATCCTTAAAAAAGCAAAACAAAAACAAAACAATTCTGCTTTCATTTCCATGGTGTATAACTGTAGAATTTTTTTTTTTTTTTTTTTTTAGATTTTATTTCTTAATTTGACAGAGATCGCAAGTAGGCAGAGAGACAGGCAGAGAGAGGAAGGGAAGCAGGCTCCCTGCTGAGCAGAGAGCCCAATGTGGGGCTCGATCCCAGGACTCTGGGATCATGACCTGAGCCGAAGGCAGAGATTTTAACCCACTGAGCCACCCAGGTGCCCCTAGAATTTCTAGTAATTAGCACAATTTTATAACGCATTCCATATGGTCTACTTTGAGAAAATGGAATAGATAGCATAACTAATTAATTTATATGTATCAGTCAGGGTTATATCAGAGAAGCAGAACCGGTATATTAGAGAAAGAAGAGAGAGAAAGAGGGCAAGAGAGTGATGGGGCAGAGAGGGAGAGAAAGAGGGAGGTGTGCTGGGAGGAAAGGGAGAGAGAAGAGAGAGAAGGATTTACTGCAAGGAATTAGTTTAATGTGATTGTGCCTGGCTAGACAATTCTGAATAACTTAATGCAGGTTACAGAAGAGCAGGTTGGAAACAGGCAGGAGCTCAGACTACAGTCCAAAGTGAAATTTTTTCTTCAGGGAGATCTTATTTCTGCTCTTAGGGCATCTTAACTGATTAGATTGTGCCCATCCAGATTATTTACTATAATCTTATTTCCTCTAAATCAGCTGGTTTTATGTATTAATCACATGTACAAAATACCTTTACAGAACAACAAGTATTTCAGCCTGAATGAGTTGACAAATAAAACTGAACATCAAACATGTATGTATTTTATACTAATTAATTTATCAATATTTGGAGAGTTCCTATGACTTGTCAGGGTTTATTTTAAGCATTGTGGATAATAAGGTAAGGTATCCAGACAAGGAAATAGCAATTTATAAAGCTTCATCTTTAGTAGGAAATATACAATAACTGTTAAGGTTATTTCAGGTAATGACAAACATTACAAAGAAAATAAGTCAGGACAACTGGATAGAGATAGACAGGCAGAACAGGGGTACTTTCAAACTTTTATGTCAGAAAAAGACCTCTCTGAGGAGATCACATTTGTGCTGACATCTTTTTAAAAGGAAGAAATAAGATCCCTGAAAACCAAAAGATAAAGTACATAAGGCTCTTACGATGGATATGAGTTTGAAAGGCTGGGGGAACAGAAAGAAGACAGAGTGGATATTGAGAGGAAATGAGGTCATTCTGTTGGACAAACATCAGATAGTAAAAATTTCAATGTAAGCAGTGCTTATTATTTTACTTTAGCTCCAAGGTGATTTTTAACCCATTGGAGAATTCTAACCAAATGTATAGCATAGTCCAATTTACATTTTAAAAGAGTGCACTATTGCTCTTCAGAGAATGGTTGATCACACCAACAATTTAACAGATAATATTAAGAAAATGGTGACTTGGAAAAACAAGATAAGAGTTCAGATGGAAAGACAAAAGGGAGACAGACTGACCTTCAATAATGCTTGAACAATGTGTTCACAGCATACCAATTAACAAGAGGAGAACGGAGAAACGTGGCAAAAGGGGCAGATTTGGAAGGATAAGGACAACCAATGAGTCAGGTTTTTTTGGTTTTATTATTTATTTATTTATTTATTTATTTATTTATATATAATGTATTATTTGCTTCAGGGGTAGAGGTCTGTGAATCATCAGTTTTACATAATTCACAGCACTCACCATAGCACATACCCTCCTCAATGTCTATAACCCAGCCACCTTATCCCTCCCCCTGTCACCCCCCTGGCAACCCTCAGTTTGTTTCCTGAGATTAAGAGTTTTTTATGGTTTGTCTCCCATCCCGGTCCCATCTTCTTTCATTTTTTCCCTCCCTTCCGCCCAGGATCCCCCTGCCTTGCCTCTCAAATTCCTCATATCAGAGAGATCATATGATCATTGTCTTTCTCTGATTGACTTATTTTGCTTAGCATAATACCCTGTAGTTCCATCCATGTCATTGGAGATGGCAAGATTTTGGGTTTTTCGATGGCTGCATAGTATCCATATACATATATAAATAACCTCTTCTTTATCCATTCATCTGTTGATGGACATCTAGGTTCTTTTCACAGTTTGGCTATTGTGGACATTGCTACTATAAACATTCGGCTGTGTGTGCTTCTTTGGATCACTGTATTTGTATCTTCAGGGTAAATTCCCAGTAGTGCAAACTCTGGGCCCTAGAGTGGCTCTATTTTCAACTTTTTGAGGAACCTCCACACTGTTTTCCAAATGGCTGCACTAGCTTGCATTCCCATCAACAGTGTAGGAGGGTTCCCCTTTCTCCACATCCTCACCAAGATCTGTTATTTCCTGACTTGTTAATTTTAGCCATTCTGACTGGTGTGAGGTGGTATCTCATTGTAGTTTTGATTTGTATTTCCCTGATGCAGAGTGATGTTGAGCACTTTTTTCATGTGTCTGTTGGCCACTGGATGTCTTCTTTGCAGAAATGTCTCTTCATGTCTTCTGCTCATTTCTTGATTGGATTATTTATTCTTGGTGTGCTGAGTTTGATAAGTTCTTTATAGATTTTGGATACTAGCCCTTTATCTGATATGTCATTTGCAAATATCTTCTCCCATTCTGTCTGTCCTTTTTTGGTTTTGTTGGCTGTTTCCTTTGCTGTATAAAAGCCTAATCTTGATGAAGTTCCAACAGTTCATTTTTGCCCTTGCTTCCTTGGCCTTTGATGATGTTTTTAGGAAGAAATTGCTGCAGCTGTGGTTGAAGATGTTGCTGTCTGAGTTCTCCTCAAGGATTTTGATGGGAGTCCTGTTTCATATTGGGGTCTTTCATCTGCTTTGAGTCTATTATTGTGTTTGGTGTAAGGAAATGATCCAGTTTCATTCTTCTGCATGTGGCTATCCAATTTTCCCAACATCATTTCTTGAAGAGAGACTGTCTTTTTTCCATTGTACATTCTTTCCTGATTTGTTGAAGATTAGTTGACCATAGAGTTGAGGGTCAATTTCTGGGCTCTCTATTGTTTCACTGATTTACGTGTCTGTTTTGTGCCAACACCATACTGTCTTGTTGATTACAACTTTGTGTCCTCTAGCTCTACACTGTGAAGAGTTTTGATCAAGAAAGGATGCTGTTCTTTGTCAAATGCTTTATCAGCATCTATTGAGAGTATCATATGGTCCTTCTTCTTTCTCTTATTAATGTATTGTATTACATTGATTTTTGGATGTTGAACCAACTTTGCAGCCCAAGAATGAATCCCACTTGGTTATGGTGAATAATTCTTTTAATGGACTGTTGGTCCTATTGGCTAGTATTTGGTGAGAATTTTTGCATCCGTGTTCATCAGGGATATTGGTCTGCAATTCTCCTTTTTGGTTGTGTCTTTGTCTGGTTTTGGGATCAAGGTAATGCTGGTCTTGTAAAATGAGTCTGGGAGTTTTACTTCCATTTCTATTTTTTGGAACAGTTTTCTACTCATTTTACCATGAAATTAAAACCATTTTAAAATATAGTCTATCAATAAGTTTTTTAAAGTTAAAAAAGAGGATTCGACTTGGACTTCTGGGAATATGTAATAGCTCCACATTTCTTGATTTATTCTCTAGGAATAACTTAAACCCTGAACATTATATATAAAATGAACATGACAAATCTGGAAGACCAGCTAACCATTTCCAGACTCATGCAACAGCACTGCAGCAGGTATCCATTTTGTTTGTGTTTTTGTTTTTTTGTCTCATGTATCCAAGACTTGTAGCTGAGGTAGCAAGCAAGAAACACCAACTACATGTGAAGGACCTCTTGGTTTTATTTCCTATATATTTCCTAGAATCTAAAAGTATGTCCAATAAAAAACTTAATTAAAGGAAAGAGGACTCAGGAATGAATCTTAGACTTTTAGTAATCAGTTGAAGAGGAAGAAATTAAGCCAAAAAAAAAAAAAAAAAAGTGAAGACATCTATAAAGTAACTGAGGAAAATAAAATGTGTTTCCAGAAAGAGGGAGTGAATTACATCAAATGCTTCTGTGTATTCAATTAACAGGAAAGCAGAAATTTTAAGACTTTGATAATAAGAAAATCTTTTGTTACATTCACAAAAATAATTTTGGCAAAGTGATAGCGACAGAATCCTGATTTTCACTCACAAGCAGATGAAGGTAGAAAATAAACACAATGATGCATGGTGATTTAGTTGAGAACACTTGCTATAAATAAAAGTTAGGAGAACTAAGAACATAATTAGAGAAGCATACAGGTCAAGGCCTATTAGATAGATGATGGATAAATAAGAGAGAGAAAGAGAGAGAGAGAGAGAAAGAGAGTTTTTAACTGATTATATTCCCCTTAAAATTCAAATATACAAGCCCTAACCCCCAATATGATGATATTTATAGGTGAGGACTTTGGGAAACAATTAGATTTGGGTGAGGTCATGAGAATGATACTCCCGAGATGGGACTTACTACCTTCATAAGATAAAGAGAGATAAGAACTCTCCCTCTCTCCACCATATGAGGACATGGAAAAGAAGTGATCATCTGCAAGCCAAGAAAAGGGTCTTCACGAGTATCTGCTAGCACCTTGATCTTGGACTTCCAAGCCTCCAAAATAGTGAGAAAATAAATTTCTCTGTTGTTTAATCTACCCAATCTATGGTATTTGTTGAAGCAGCTTAACATCCACAGTTAAACATCCCAAATTCATAAAATACTGGCAAATTCAAAATAGTAACAAAATCTATTTATATTCCAAATACACATTTATTATAAGCAACAACAGAGTATAAGTAGTTATATAATAAATTGCACAAAAGCATATCAAAAATCAAGTCCAATATCATATTTCTCAAGTGGGAAACAAAGTCCAATACAAGACAAAATATTTAACTGTTATGTTAAGTTTAGAAGACAACCTAATGGACCCTCTTATCAACTGTACAAAGAGAAAAAATGTATCCCTCAGACTCCTGTTCATTAACCTACTTTTGTTATTTGTAAACTTTAACTTTCTTTTTATATTATCTCTGATTATAAATTCAGGGGCTATCATTTTAATGCTACTTAGTTTTAAAATGTATCAGTTTCAGCATAAGAAAAATATGTGATTTTTAGAGAATATAGTTACTAACACTGAGAACTGCATCTTGGTAGGAAAATATGATGTTAACTAAACAAAATTGGTCGGATAAACTATAAATAATTACTTTTATTTCTGGGCCAAAGGTTTATACCAAGTCAGTGCATTAAAAAAAAAAAACTGTTGACAACTTAATATGTGATGAGATGCCGGTTACATGGACATTTAAAAGAAGGAGCAGCACAAATAGTGCTTAGTCTTCTAAATATTTATGACATCATTTATTGCTTTTCTATAAATATAATCAGAGTACTTAATCTTTCACTATGTTCGTAATAAATAAAATGATTTTCTTGTATATAGATGTTATAACTTGACCCATGTACTTTAAACCACAGATCCACACTGAACTAACAACTTGCTTCAAATTTATGGGGTGGGTAAGACGGGCTTATTCAGGTATCATTTACAAAGAGTGAATCGACACTTCACAGTGCAGAATTCTGTTTTGAAAAATGTATGTAATCACATAACTATCACCAATATAAAGATATAGAACAGTTCCATCCTTCTCCAAAAGTTCCTTCTACAGGGAAGAAACGTCTGGGGATAAAGGAGGAATGCTCAGTATTTCTTACAGTGGTAACCACTCTCTCCTGTAAGCCTCACCACCTAGGAAATCGTTCTCTGAATTTCTTCTGTGCCCACAATATTGCTTGTAAGTACCTAGTGGCAATTCTGGGTGAGGAGACTGTCAAGATGTTTTAACTTCACTTGTGTCTGTGGTTCCAGAGTTTCTATGTTAGCTCACACTCTGCCATTAGCAATTTGCTTAAGTTTACCTGAATTCCTCTTACCTTGCTCCTATGGTGCCCTATATCCCTTCTATGGTGCCCTGAATTCCTTCCCCTTGTGTTCTGCCACATGAAACAGGGCTCCAGTTCTGTCTCTTCCTTGGTGGCAGTAAATTTTCCCATAGAATTCAGGCTGCTTGGTTGCCATGTGATCCCAATTTGCTAATGGGTTAAAAACAGTTTTATCTAGTTTTTTTTGTTTGGTCTTGTTTGTGCTTTTTGTTTGTTTGTTTTTGGTTTTGGGTTTTTGTTTTGTTTTGTTTTGTTTTTTTGGCTGTAATTATGGAACCAATGCTGTTTCCAAATACCTGCTAGATAAAACACAACTCCTTTATTGATTTGAATTTAATATACTATATCAATTATCTGTGAGTTTTAAGGATTATGTATCTTCTTTAAGTAAGTTATAGAATTATCCTATTTTTTGTCTTTCAAACAAAATATCTGAATATTTTATTAAATGAAAGCTATGTAATATAACAGCAAATCCATCTACTGCTCATTTATCCTCAAATATGCAATTATCCAAACATTACTGGATCACAACATATATGATAACCATAAAGGTAATGTAACCCAAAGTATCAATTTTAACTCAGAAATCTTCTTAGGTAGGCAGTGTAACAACTGGTTAAGGACATAACTTTTGGTAGAAAGTGATGTTCTTCCCAAAGGCTCTCCTATTTTTCTAGATATGGGACCTTAAAATAGTTTCTTAAACTTTCTAAAGCAAAAAATGGTATAATAAACACAAGTCAGAGTAGTGGAAAGATTGGATAAGATGATCTATGTTAAATATTTTACATATAACCTATACATATAATTCTTACTATATATTTGTTACCATTTTCATTATCTTCTTCATCATCATAATCATCATGAGAGCAGTGATCTGTACCATATATAAAAATAATTCACATAATCATAAATGCTATCTGAAGAAAAACTAAAATATTACCTGTTTTATTCTTTTTGGACAATGTGGGCCATTTTTATCTGTCACTTTTCATAGAAGATATAACACATTTCAAGTCTACTGACTTATAATAAAAATAATACTGGTTATGTAAAATACTATATTATATACATTTTCCAAAATTATTCCAACCAATTTTCAAAAAAAATCGTATTGAATTCTCAAGATTCTTGATTCTCAAGAGAATCCTGTAAAGAAAGACAAAGACAGAAAGATTGATGGATGGAAGTAAGGAAAGAGAGGGAGGAGGAAATGAAAGGAAAGGAAAGAGAAGGGAAGGGAAGAAAAGGAAACAAAAGGAAACAGAAGGAAATGAAAGGAAAGGAAAGGAAGAAGAGAAATGAGAAGAAAAGAGAAAAGGGGAGGAAAGGAAAGGAATGTAAAGGAAAGGAAAGGACTGTAAAGGAAAGGAAAAAGGAGAAGGGAAAGAGAACAGAAAAGGAAAGGAGAAAGAGAAAAGAAGAGGGAAGGGAAGGGAAGGGAATGGAAAGGAAGGGAAAGGAAAGGAAGGGAAAAAAGGAAAAAAAAAGAAACAGAAAAGATATTATGAGCGAAATAACAATGAATAACCAAGGCTAACTTAGTCTTATTTATGCTATAGACTGAATTATGTGCCCTCACCCCTGGCCCCAAATTCACTTGTTGAACACCTAACTCCAAATACAATGACTGTATTTAGAAATAGAGTCTGTGAGAAGGTGATAAAGGTTAAATGAAGTCATGGGGGAGCAGAGTTTTAATCAGTTAGGGCTGGTGCCTTTATATTATAAAGAAGACAAGGCAACAACAGAGATCCCTCTCTTCACCATGTGAGGACACACTAAGAAGACAACCCATCAAGCCTGGAAGAGAGTTCTCAGCAGAATCTGACCATAATGACATCTTGAATTTTAACTTCCAAGGTTTAAGAACTGTGGGAAATACATTTCTGTTGTTTAAGCCACCCAGTCCATGGCATTTGTAGATATTTTGGAGAAAAAGCAAACATTTTATTATTTAACTTTCCTTTTCAGAAGATACCTACCATCACTCTTTAATACAACTTACAGATATATAGCTATAAGTAGGATTATTCTGGCATTTTCACATACCTCCATTTAAAATGTTAACTCACGAGAACTATATACATATTAAAATTAGAATCTATAGGCTCACCTTCCACTATCAATAATATACCTGAAATTACAATAGGCATTAACACAATTACTTTAAAAAGGTGAAATTCCAATTAAATACATATCTATATAAAATATTAATTAACTGGGAGTATATTCAAAGATTATATTAGTGTTAAAAAAAAGCTACTGCAGTCAACCAGCATCAGTTAATTATTAATAAACATATTCATTTCTATATGTAACTAATAAACTCATATTCATTCCTATATGTAACTTATAAACTCCTTCATTCTATAAAAGTAATGTTAAGGGGCGCCTGGGTGGCTCAATTGTTAAGGCCTCTGCCTTCGGCTTGGGTCATGATCTCAGGGTCCTGGGATCAAGTCCCGCATCGGGCTCTCTGCTCAGCTGGGAGCCTGCCTCCTCCTCCTCTCGCTCTCTGCCTGCCTCTCTGTCTACTTGTGATCTGTCTGTCAAATAAAGAAAAAAAAATCTGAAAAAAAAAAAAGAAAAAAATTATTTAAAAAAAAAAGTAATGTTAAAAATGATCACAAGAAAATGTAACAACCAATTATCATAAATAATTTATAAATTATACTTTCATTAATCATTAAAATGTTCTCTGTTTTAGACATTTTCCCCAGAGCATGAAAACAAAAAGGACTTTCTAATTGGTCTTTAAATAATCAGAATATAAATGAAATGTTCATATTATTCCTTGAAAATTTTAATTAATTAGGTCCTGCTCTCTAAGGGATTATTCCTATAATACACAGGGGAAAAAGACAAATAAAAATAAAATTATGAAAGTTCACTAAATGCAGGATAAATGAAGAGGAATTCAATCAACCATTTAAAAATTACACTGAGATTCTAATTGAATCAAGGCTTAAACAACACTCTAGAGTCTAATCATGGTTAAATTTCTTTTAAGTTTTCTGTGGAGATATTCTGTAAGGGATTCTCTTATAATGTGCAAACAGGTTTCATCTGGTAATTACAATAGGAAGTTATTTATTTTTAAACATATCATGTATATAGAATAAAAATGTAAAAGTTCATTAAAATATATGATTTAATTATTTTGGTCAGGGGCACCTGGATGCAATAGTCAGTTGCCTTCGTGACTCTTAGTTTTGGCTCAGGTCTGACCTCAGGGTTGTGAGATCAAGCCCCAGATGGAGCTCTCTGCTCAGGGCAGAGTTTGCTTGGGTTTCTCTTTCCCTCTCCCTCTGACCCTCCCCTTCAACCTCTAAACAAACAAACAAACAAACAGACAAATACATTATTTTAAAAATTAATTATTTTGGTCAGTTAGCAGGTACAAATTGAAAAAATAATCCAATGCAATTTTTTTTTTTTTAAGTTTTTTGGTTTATTTTAAGATTTTATTTATTTATTTTCAGAGAGAGAGTACAAGCAGGGGGAGTGGCAGGGAGAGGGAGAAGCAGGCTCCTACTGAACAGAGAGCCCAACCTGGGGCTTGATCCTAGGGTCCTGGGATCAAGACCTGAGCCAAAGGGAGATGCTTAACTAACTGAGCCTCCCAGGCATCTCTAAGGCAATTTTAATTACACATTTTTGCATGATTAGAAAAATCCAGTGAGAAGATCATATAACTGTGATTGTTTTAAGAATTTTTTCCCTCCAGCTCTTTTAGTTTGACTGTAATGATTATATTTACCTTGATAAACAAAACAAACAAAAAATAATAGCTGAAGTCAAGGACGTATTATGCATGAAGGAAGCAATGAATCAATGAAATGAAATGCCATTTTAAAAATCAAATTTCATTATTTTCCTCTCTAAGTGTAGCATCCCCAGGTAGAGGAAACATGATAAAAGATTACAGAGGGGGTGCCAGGATGACTCTATCTTTAAAAAAAAGATTATTGAGATATGTTATTTATAAGTTTATATTTGACTGTGATTGTCGACATTAAACTGTAAAAGTGCCTTTCCTATTACTACAATAATACAGGTCAAAGATTTAAATCAAACTAAAATTTATTAATAAGAAATCATGAGGAATATTAGAAAATAATCAGATGAATGAAAACCACAAAACCAATAAACCAAAACTTGTTAGATGCAGCAAAATCAGGGCTCAGAGGGAAATTTATAGCTGCAAATTCCACTATTAAAGAAGGAGAAAGGCGGGCACCTGTGGCTCAATCTGTTAAGAGTCTGACTGGCTCAGGTCATGATCTCAGGGTCCTGGGATCCAGCTGCATGTGGGGCTCCCTGCTCGGTGGGGAGTCTGCTTCTCTCTCTTCCTCTACCCTCCCCTGGCTCACGCTCTCTCTCTTTTAAATAAATAAAATCCTTATTTTATTTATTTATTTTATTATTATGTTCAGTTAGCCAACATATAGTACATCATAATTTTTTTTAAAGATTTTATTTATTTATTTATGACAGAGAGAGATAGTGAGAGAGGGAACACAAGCACAGGGGAGCTGGAGAGGGAGAAGCAGTCTCCCCAATAGGGGGCTCGATACCAGGACTGGGATCATGACCTGAGCCTAAGGCTGAGGCTTAACCACTGAGCCACTTAGGGGCCACAAGTACATCATAAGTTTTGAAAGGTTTTAAATCAGTGACGAAGCTTTCTAGCTTAGGAAACTGGAAAAAGAGGAAGAACCTAAATCCAAAGCAAAACAGAAATTAATATAGTTAAAATAATCTGAATAGGTGAAAAATCTGAGTACTAATATTCTTAGAAATTAAATGAAATCTAGAATTGATTGCCTAATGGGAATCTTAGTTTGAATCTTACACTCATTAATGTTCATTCTGTGACTCTAGGTTTCAGATGTAGGCAAAATTAAACTTACACACAGTGTTTCATGACTGACTTGCTAGAACTTCCCCCAGTCTCCAACACAAAGTATCAGAAAGTACCATCCTTTGGTCACTGAATGTTGTCACCGAAACAGACCAGATACTGAGCGGGCACATTCTAAACATTATCTATGTTTCTATTAGGAACATAGATAAAAATGTTATCTGTTAGGAACTATGAAGTTCAAAATAAAAACTTCAATTAGTATGTAGTCAACATTCAAGACTAAACAATTTGATGGAGTTTCATTGAAGTCAGTATCCTATATCTTTTGCCTATGAGGAGTTGAGAAGGTGATCCCAAATTACTAGCAATATATAATTAATATCTTCCTTAGTTGGTATTGAGAAGAATAGCTTTGAATATGTAAAGCTCCATGTCTCAGTCAAAATTTTGATAGTAAAATATCCAATAACAGAAGATTTGAAAGGTTTAAAGATATGGAAGTTTTTAAAATAATAAAAATATAATAAAATACAATAAATATATATAATATATAATAAAATTATATATCATATATAAGCATATATAATTATATAATATAGTATATTATATATTATAATTATCTATATAATATAGTATAATAAAAATAATAAAAATAATATTTTTAGTTGAAAAGCACTTGTATATTTTTTATATTTGATGTATTTATAATGTATAAATGAAATAGGTTTATTTGGAATAAAAACATTATAAGTAATTTGAAATTTGTAACAGAATAATTGATGTAGAATCATTTTCAGTTGAAATCTTACAGTGTTTATAATCAATATACTGAAATATGTGAAGAGACTGAATGTTTTCCTTACTTGTAAGATTATTTTATCAAATTTATTAGCAGTATTTAGTACCAGGAGGTTTTCTTAATTAAGTCAGAAACCTGAAATATTTAAAATGGAGTTGAGTTAATGAATGTATGTTTAATGTTTTTAAGATATTTAATTAACTCCAAATTTAAATGAGACTAAATATTTAAAGACCTTTTAAACATAATAATTAAATCATTTTAGGTTTATAAAATGGGAAATAATTTTGCAAACTTAAATTTGAAAGGAAACTTTAGTTTTCCACTGCCTTATGGTGTCTCTAGCTTAGGACAGGTAGAACTATCTTGTGCCATCCCCCAAAACATCATGATTTCCCTTTTTATTATAGCACTGAAAGTTACAGGATCACTCTTGCTCTGCTTACCACAAAAGAAGTTTAAGAGGCTGATGACCAAGTAAAATATTGATAAGTGCCAAATTCTTATTCTAGCCAATGGGATTTCAATTGTTCTTTCTCTAATTTGAGGAGTGCCTTCCCACCCCCCCAACCCCCACCCCCGCCCCACAGTGTTTCAAGATTCATTGTTTATGTACCACACCCAGTGCTCCCGCAATAGGAGCCCTCCTAAATACCCACCACCAGGCTCACCCATCTCCCCATTCCCCTCCCCTCCAAAACCCTCAGTTTGTTTCTGAGTCCACAGTCTCTCATGCTTCATCTCCCCTTCCGATTTACCCCAGTTCACTTTTACTTTCCTTCTCCTAATGTCCTCCATGTTATTCCTTATGCTCCACAAGTAAGTGAAACCATATGATTGAAGAATGTTTTAAAAGTTTTGCCATTTGGGGCGCCTGGGTGGCTCAGTGGGTTAAGCCTCTGCCTTCGGCTCAGGTCATGATCTCAGGGTCCTGGAATCAAGCCCCACATGAGGCTCTCTGCTTGGCAGGGAGCCTGCTTCCCCCTCTCTCTCTGTCTGCCTCTTTGCCCACTTGTGATCTCTGTCTGTCAAATAAATAAATAAAATCATAAAAAGAAAAAAAAAGTTTTACCATATCACAGCACCTGAGTGGCTCAGTTGTTGAGCATCTGACTCTTGATTTGGGCTCAAGTAATCATCTCAGGAGGGTGGGACTGAGGTCCGCATCAGGTTCTGCATTCAGCACAGAATCTGCTTGGGATTCTCTCTTCCTTTCCCTCTGCCCATCCCATCATGTGCTCTCTTGCTCTCGCTCTCTCTCTCTCAAATAAGCAAATAAATAAAATCTTTAAAAAATTTTTTTTTGCTATATCTAAAAAACAGAATTCTTGATTAAGCCTAAAAAAATAATGAAATGCTGTGAAAAATGCCCTATCAAAATAGAAGAGAGAATCAAAATTAACAGCCTTTCAAATTCAGGATTCTGGTTCAAAAATTAACAAGAGCATGGTGCCCCTAAAGATAAAGGAGACATTATCCAACAAAGAGGCAAAACAAATCAAACTGATAAAAGGATAATCAATTTTCAGGTCATTCCAAAATATGTCATTGATTTCAGCAAGGACAACTTTGGAAATTTTAGCACTTCAGAACCCTAATACAGGATTCTTTACAAAATCCATCAATGATCTTGTTGGAAACATACCAGGAGAGCTTAAGGGAATCAAATTTATCTTTAGTTGCTTGTATCTCTAAATCCAAATGATTCATTTTTTTTCTAGTGCAGGTCTTAAAATTGAGCTTTTGATACTTAATGGGTCAAGCAAATCTATACCAAATAGATTTCCTTTTAACTTTCTTCTCCCTTCTGAATTTGCCAAGGATGTGGGTATTCTGAACAATGATACATTACTCAGTTTTTAAAAACTATCTGCTTCTACATTCTGCTTCTGATCAAAAGTTTTTTTAAGCCATTTTCTCAGTAAATATTCTCAGTTATAATATTCTGAGGTTTTGGACTTTGTCATCTTTTGACACCCTGATGTACACATGTAGCAACCCCCTCTCCTTTGAAATACCACCTCACAATTTTTCAAATTGTGATTATCCCTATCAAAGTTAAGTCTGAATATTTTACTGAGAAATACGTAATGACATACTGGTCTTCCAGACTGAAATCATTTGTACTATTTCCATATTTATCAGAATACTGGAATAAAAGAAAATAGAAATGAGTTCTTTCTAAACACCATTTGTTCAAAATAGGTGTCAAGGCAAATCATAAGTGGCTTTAAAAAACTGCCTTTACTCTATTAATCCTATAATGACTCCAAACAGAAATAAATCAATAAACAAAAAATCCTAGAATGTATATAAATTTATGACAGGAAGCTGCATCAGATTACTCTATCAAGCTAAACAGCAACACGTGTTCCTTATGGCAATGTTTCATGCTATTGCAAAGTCCATATAACTTGTACCCTTATGATTTAAGCCCCTCTGAATCAAGCTCTTATAACTCCTATAACTCAGTCTATAGACCATTCCCAGACACAACCAACAACCTCTACCATCAGCTATTCAAAGTAACTTTGTTCAGATTACAGAATAACATAAGTACCCTTCCCCAGATCTGGATATTTCTCTTGAATGCTATTTTAAGTACACTACCAGTTTCTCACAGTAGAATGTCTAGACCTTAGGGTCTGAGAAAATCCATCATACTATGTAAAGTTACCTGAACCAATAGCAACTCAGAGGAGTAGTCTTTGTTTTTTCTAGTCAGAATGCCACCATGTAAATATAAACATGGTCAAACAAATAGTGTGAGTTTGAATACTCTGGACAAAATCACTATCAGAATTCACTGCAAAGGGAGGTTACTCATTTTGGAGATGATCCAGCTATTCTTCGGTCATTTGAAGGTGATCTTTAGTACTACTAAGTGATTAAATGTTTTCAACTACTTTTTAAATTCAAAAAAATATACAATAAAATCACCCCCAAAATGATATGGAGATGCAAACCAATTTTAAACTTAACACCTTTGCAACGATGTAGGCAGAATGAACAAAAAAAGAAAGAGAATAGAAATAAAATGATATATAACCAAATGGTAATTTTATAATTGCTTCTATTTAAGAATGTCTTGTAGACACTGGAAATGCTTGAATGAATTATCTTAATTAGATGAAATGATAAACTGCTGAATTATATATGCACATATACATATAAATACAAAAACATGAATACACATATATTTACTTCTATATGTAAATATAGAATATACATACATAACTATATATGTATTTAAGTATAGAAAGATATGTGTGTGTATATGCGTGTGTGTGTGTGTGTGTATATATATTTTTTAACTTGCCCATAGGACCATATTTTCTTCTCATTCTTACTGCTTAGATTGTTCTCTTTCTTGATGTCCAAGTCCCTGCACAAACACTAATGTCCTAATTTCAAAGTTTCTTTCCCAAATACTGTTTGAGACTTCTAATTGACCAAAAATAATCTTGCCTCTTACAAATAACGAATATTTTCTTATACAAGTGTGTAAGAGCTCATTGTGTCCTGTTAACCTCATTCTGCTTTATTCCCCTTTATTTTGAGGCAAACCCCCAAATACCATTAAGTATAATTTTAGAAAGCTTGTAATTCTGAGAACCTTTTCAAATTTGGAAAAGAATCTGCTGTTCTAAACTGATGATGTACAATATGACTTAGTACAGTTAATCCATGAGTTTTGCTTTGAAATAAATGACCTGTACCTAAATATGGTACAGCGTCATCAGTAACAAATAGAAAGTTAATGCTGGAGGTGAAGTCCCATCCTGGACATGGAATCATTGTGCGTGTTACTTCAGTTCCATGGAAAGGTACCCCCGCTGCATTTTATCTTACATTAACTGATATATATGACCACGGCATTATGCATGGGACAAACCTCTTCTAAACTCCTCATCCTATAAATTGTTAGAATTCCTTCTTACCAATAATGGTACTTCTACTTCTGCAAAGCTCTAAATGCAGTAATTATACCAATAATAATGGTACAGAGTGCCAGGAAAATCAATAACCGTCGGGATATACGGAGCCAAAAATGCATTTAATATGTGTAACTACTCCAATCCCAGATTTGCCTTTCCAACCATATAACTATAATAACTGGCTTTAGGATCAGAACCGACCCGGATCTGTGGCAAAAGCCTGCTGGAACTGCAGAAGCACTACCTGCGTCAGATCTATCCTGGGAGACACCAGCATGACTCCATGTGGAGTACGTGTGTCCTACAGAAACTTTTTCCTCAAAAAAAAAAAAAAGGTACTTACTGGTGTTTAAATAAATTTCTAGGCCCAAGTTGGAGCCGCTCCTGCGAGAGGTGTGACATCAGCAAACTAAGCTTCCAACTTTCTGGAAAGGGTGCGCTTGACCAGAAACCGTGTATTCAGTGAGACAAATCCGCCAGCGCCAAGTCGACTCTGAGGTCCAACACTTATTTCCTTATTTCTTCTCACCCCAAACAAGGTTGGCTGTTTTGACTCCTGCAAGTCAGGCATTTTTTTTTTTTAACTTTTCTTTTTCCTTATTCTTCATTCTTTCCCTTATAAAAGCTTCCTGCCTTTCCTCATTTTGCAGTTCTCGTCACGAAGCGTTAGTCTGTTTGTATCACATAAATTTTCTTCTTTAATCAGTTCTTCAGTTTCTGGTGACGAGGAACGGGGTCCCAATCAGACCTACAGGGCATGGGGCTAACTAAGGCTGCGCTCCAGCAGAGCTCCCCGCTTCCTGCCCCTTGAATTTGGAGTGGCTTCTCTGCCTTACGGAAGCCTGAGTAGGTCAGAATTTGTGCTTTGCTCCCTTGCGTGCTGCCGTCTGATCCAACCTTTATTTAGGGAACAAAGGAACAACCAAAAATGTTCTCAGAAAAGTTCTGCAGCCATGGAAAGGTTCTGGGTTGTCTTAACGTTAGCAAAAACCTTCTAAAGCCCCAGAAAGCTTCCGGAGTTTCTTAAAGTCCTCAGAAATGTTCTGTTGTTTCTGAGAGGTGCCTGTAGTGCTATTGGGGTCTGCATGGGTGGCAGCCGTCAGTTAGGTGCCTGGAAGAAATTCCGGTGTCTGTAACAGATGGCAGCCACTGGGGGACTCACAAGGCCTGGAGGCCTAAGCCTCCAGTTTATGCTGGGGACCTGGGGAAATAAATGAGGACAAAATTTCAGACTGTTTTGAGCATCAAAATTAAAATCTAATCAAACATGTTAGACTATTAAAAACCATTAGGGTCTCTGTCACTATAAAGAAATCTTGTGCAAGGAACTATAGATCTATTGGGAATGGGAATATCAGAAGCCAAAGCAAAAAAAAAAAAAAAAAAAAGGAAAGGAAGAAAGAAAAGAAATTGATGGGTTTGGTTAAAACGTTTACAACCTAACTTGGACTCCTGAGATGAATTAAGTTGGTTATAGAAGAGGTTAGATAGACACTAGGTCACCGACCAACCTCAAGACAATTTCCGTTCAATGAGGTACACTGTAAAACACCAATAAATCCCCAATTCACTGGTACATTCCTCTTGAGTATTAATTTGGCTCCAATATATACAAGGCTTAACTAAATAAACAGGATCTTGAGGTTACAAAGATTTGAACACTCTACCCTCTGGCACACCTGCTTATTTTATGTCTAAAATTTGTGGTCCCAGAAGCTGGAGATATCTACAAAAATGGCAAAATTTACAATAATCTAGGATTACAAGACCATTATGGGGAATGTTCCATTTAGACAAGATTGTTCATTCTTGAAAGCAAGGGTTCCCAAGTCACCAAACAGAATACCTATTTTAGTTGTCATGCAGAAGCTTCCAGACTTCCAGACATCAAGACTCCAAAATAGCTCCATTGAAAGATTCATTGCAAAAAGTTGGAAAAGTTAAAGACACAGGGGCACATAAAAGAAAAGACTATAAGACTAATATCACTCCTACTTCTCCCCTCTTGTCCAGCTCTACTGGAAGACTTATTCTACTAGTAATTCTCTAACCAAAGAGACCACAAGACCATAAACAAGAGTCCACCAAGGTAGTGACCTTAAAACTGCCAAGAGTTCTAAAACCAGAAACCTTAAACACTTGGGCCTCTACCACTGAACCCTACAGGGGTCCATCATCAAAACACTGGCCCAAAAATCTGTGTCTCATTTCAAAAAAAAAAAAAAAAAAAATTAGTGGAAAAAAACTGTCCTTAAAGTTTGTATGCAAATCCTGCCACACCAATTCGAATGTCCCCATATCAGCCCTCAAAGAAAATCCCCTGCCAAAATTGACAGGACTTGAAGGGATTCTTCAGTAAACTGTTTTCAGTTATTCCCTTAAATAGCCAAGAGGTATCTAAAATTTTAAATGAATGTAAGGCCTTGCCAAATTTGTTTAGATACCAGGGCTATAAGCTCTAAACCAGACATGCTCAGGAGCCTGTGTATGGGATCCTGGGAAAACTGGCAGCAGATGACAAAAGGTGAGAATCAGAATCAGCTCTCCTGATTATGTCTGACTGGTTGGGAGAGGAAGGCAAAATTTTACGTTGTCTTTTATTGGCTATTCATCTTTTTTTCTCTCCCAGGAACAGCTATTGTCTTCTTGCTTGTGTGTGTGTGTGTGTGTGTGTGTGTGTGTGTCCTGAGAACTTGACTTCTTGATTTCTGCCTACCTGGGGCTTGCAGGTTATTGGTTCTTAAATATGCAGGCAGCTCAACCATAACATTGAGGAACCAAAAATATTTGCATTTTCCTGATGACTCATAATGTTAAGCACCTTTTCATGTACCTGTTGACCACCTGTATGTCTTGTTTGGAAGAAAGCCTATTCAAATCCTCTGCCCACTTTTTAAAATTAGATTGCTTTTTGCTATTGAGTTGTATGAGTTCAGTAAATATTTCAAATAATAACTCCTTAGAATTTATAGACAAGCCGACACGCGAATGTATGTACTCAATGTGCTCTTAGGTTTAAATCATTATAATGAAACACGCTATTTTTTATAACACTTTGAAGTTTCCTAAATTAGGATTTAATGGTTGGACTTGTGTTTCAAGTGCGTTTTGTTAACTTTTATGACTCTTCATTAATTTAATTAGGCATTTCCTATAAGGGAAACTTTTTTAATGTGAAAGTCTCACATATGACTTCATAACTCCTTAGGTAATTGTGGAAATTTTAAAAAGCACATGATATATATTTAAATATTAATAATTAATACTAATTTGAGAAAATACTAGCCAGAAAATTCTGAAACATATGGAAAATTTTTAAATCTAGATATGTGTATCATGATGAAGTCTTTCATTTTCCCACTCCCATAAGATATTAATTAGTGAAAATCTCAAATAATTTAACAGATACCAATCCATAATCATAGTACATATCATTTCTCACACTAGGACCCCATTCATTGCCCTTCTTCCATACAGCACTCAGTTCTTATTTTCTCTGTGACATTTTTGTGACTAAAATAACAACAACAAAAAATTCTCCTCCAAGATCCAATAGTCTTTATCGTGCTAACAAATCATTTGTCACTTATTTACACATACTTATTGATGAAAGCTCCTTAATTCTGTCTGCTGGGATTTACTGCCTAGTCTTACAGACCTCAATGACTTTTCTCCCTTTCCCAATAATCCCATCTTCTAAACAAAACTTTTTCTCCTCATCTGCATTCCTGGTCAATTTTACAAAAGTTAAGAAACTTGCTGACACTTCTTTTTAACACAGTTTCCACTTATCCACATATTATTTTAATTTTTCCATTTCTCCAAAGATAGGGAATATGTCAGAAAATCCATGAGTAAAGATCAAAAAAGAGCTGGAAAATCCCAAAGGCTAAAGTATATCTCAGACATCTCCTCCTCCTCCTCCTTAAAGAAAGACGAAGAACATCAAAATTAAAATCTAATCAAACATGTTAGACTATTAAAAGCCATTAAGGTCTCTGTCACTATAAAGAAATCTTGTGAAAGAAACTATAGATCTATTGGGAATGGGAATATCAGAAGCCAAAAGGGGAAAAAAAAAAAAAGGTGGATTTGGTTAAAGCATTTACATTTGTTTCTATAAGCATTTTCCCATATGGGGAAAAGGAGGAATCTAAACAAGAGAAGAAAATATTTTTATCTTAGATATGTAAATGCAAATATTTTAAATTATAATTTTTTTTTCAGTAGGGGCAAGGAAAGATTTTGAATGAGCATTCATAATGGGAATGAAGAAAGGGTAATCAAGAAAGGATGATGTAATAAAAAATGGCCTTTTCTTTTGTATTATTCCTAGAACCAGTGGGAATGACAGAACTGGCAACATATTTCTCCACCAGACATTAAACATTTAACCATCTGACTTGTCAGTTTAATGCCTTTTTCATCTCTAGACTCCTTTTCTATTCTATTCTTTGGCCTCATAATAGAATGTTTAACTTGACAATTTTATACCTTTCACAAGATGAGTTTTACAAGATAAGACTTGTTAAATTTCACAAAATAAGTTGTAACTTTCACAAAATAAGACTTGTCTGTAAGGACAGCTTCCTGTTGATTCAGATTACTTGGTCATTACTCCCACTGCAACTGTCATGAGTCTCACTGGAACTAATGCTCTTCCTTCTCTACTTTTTGTGTCTCGAAAAGAACCCCTCTGTCTTTACTTCCTTGTAATTGACTAAGCTCATGTACTCAATTTACTTCAACTATCTTTATGCATATAATTTAAATTTCCTTGCAAGATTATTTTTTAGTATATTTGCCTGGCAATGTCTCATTTTGTGGTTTAACCCAAGTCAATAGGTATTACCGAAGAAAACTTTGCAACAAGTGCCAGTACAAGAGTACAAGGTCATGTTTACAACACCATCTGGCCTTTAACAATACACGGCAGCTCTTTTTTATAATATTTGTGTTACATTGCTCTCTCACTGTCCCCAGTGGATAGTTCATACTGCTTCCCCTTCCAACATTTTTTTGAGTTTTCTTTTTCCCTGTCATCTAACTGATAACAAACTTGTTCGTACTATAGGTAATGCAACCACCTACAGCTGCTCTAACAGTATTAGCTCTGTCGTGTCATTACTCCATTCTCCACTTTGCAGTGAGGATAATATTCATAAAACTTATATATTCCCTCCACCATGATACTTAACCCTGAAGATGAAATACATTAAAAAATAAAGGACTTAAAGGACAATCACAATCTGAATTTTTCCTGCATTTGGAAATTTATCCAATATATCTTACTTTCATTACTAATATCCTACTGAAATGTAACTCCTAAAGGAATGTTAGTTGCTTTATCTCTCATTTTATCCAGTTTCTATTTCATTGCTCTCATTTTAGCTGTGAACACATTTTAAATATTTGCATTCTTCTCTAGCCTTCAAGTTCCATGAAAACATGGACCACTGCACTATGTTCTTGATGACATGCCAAGTGTTTCTTACAGTGGGTAGGGTAGGCAGCATGATGACTCTACAGAGATATCCACATCATCATCAGGATTTTTAGTATATTACCTTATATGGCAAAATAACTATACAGATTTAATTAAATTTGGGATCTTGAGATGGAGTGACCAAGTATTCTGGAATATGTTGATAGACCAATTGTAATCACAAGGGTCCTTCTCTGAGGCAGATGGTTATCAGAGTCAGAAAAGGAGATTTGAAAATGAAAGCAGGGGTCATTTCCTATTACTGGAAGGGGACCACCCTCTAGAAGCAAAGGCAAGGCATGGATTCTCTCCAGGAGACTCCAGGAACATAACCCTGCCCACTCTGATTTAAGCCTAATGAAGTCCATTTTTCAGGCACCCGACTTCCCAAATTTTAGATAATATAACTATGCTGTTTTAAGATACTACATTTCTAGTAATTTGTCGTAGAAACAAAGAAAAATCAATATAGTAGGCGCCCAATAAATTCTTGTTAGGTGATGTGTTAATTCTGTAGATACATTTTAGTATGTCTGGGGACAAACAACTTTGAATTATGAAACTAAGAAATTCCAAAGAGGAAAATCACTGACTATACAAGATAATTTCACTTTAAATTCAAATTTCAGTTTCTTTTAAGGATATTTTCCTTCATTTTAAGCAATTACTCTTGAGGCTACATAAACAACACTGTTTTAGAGAAGCCACGATACTATATATATGATCAAGTACTTATAATATTAAGTAAAAATTGATATCATATGTACATTGTAAGTATTTACCTCACATATCCCTTAATGATTCATTAGATACTTAGATTACTCTAATTTTATTTATAATAAAAGCAAAATTATAACAATATTAGACTCACTTCAAAATACAAATGTATTACATATTTGCCATAATGATTACAAATAATTAAAATTATAAAGTATTGAGCCATTTATTCTAAGTAATATTGGCACAATTGCTAAAAGATAAACATTTCAGTCATAAAGGAAGCAGGAAGCATCATACAGAAAAAAGAAAAATAAATCAATACTGATATTTATAAATTTGAACTAATTTGGGTTACTGGTTGGAAAGTGAATATTAACATACTTTAACTTGAACTGAACAAATATTTCCTTAACTTTGCTTGTATATCTTATAAATACTTATTTTTATTTTGGCTTTATTTTTCTAGCTAATATAGTAAGTGTTGCAACAAAGAAAATTCTCCCATTATTAGAGAGAAGCCCACACTATTGATTTCAAGCTAGTAAAAAGTGTAAATAATTTTAGTCTTGGTAATAGGATTGCTTGCTTTTATTTTGAATGAATTTTGAGCTCCTCTAATATCTTGCAGTTCTTTCCTAATACCAATTTTCAAACGGGAGAGAGAGGGATATGCATTTTCATTTAGTTAGTCACATGCCTATCTAAAGACTAGCTATACTCAATCTGTTTCTAAATCTATTTGGGACATATTTCTGTAAGAAGAACTATATAGCAGATGTCACTGCAGTTCAGATCCTGTATTTAAATTACATGATTGCTGGTTCTCATTGGTGTATACAGGATATTGATTACAATGGAAAGGAAACTAAAAAGTGTAAACTATATAATTTTGCATGTCAAATCTATAGGTAGTACATTTGCAATAATGAATGGTACCTAACTAGGTCTTCTATTACTATTGGCTGAAAGCAAAGAGAATAATGAACCCTGCCATCATTCAAAAACAATAATCTGCTTAAGTGAGAAGATGAATTATGACCATCAATATTCACTGTTTTCATATAAAGCCAATTATTTATGGGAATTATAAAAATGAAATTATAAATATACAATGGTGTTAACTTGAGTTATATATACCAGTCTTCACATGGAGCTATTACAATTCCCTTGTGATAAACACAAATAATAATAAGTGCTCCAAGATTATAAAAGTGTTCCTAATCTAAATGGGAAATATGTATGTAATTATTTATGATAGTGCTTGAGAGCAGTGACAGATTTTGAAGAATGTTATTAACATCATTTCAAAATCAAAATCCTTGCTTATATCCTTTGATATAAATGAAAATGACACATTATCTGAGAAAAGCAAACTATCATATTTAGACATTATACTCTCTAAGGTAAGCTCTCAGTGTGTTTAGTTCTACGTTCTCAAAAAAGAGGAAACCAAAAGACTTCATTCAAATATTGATTGTTATTTCAGAGATTTTTTTTTTTTTTTAAAGATTCTATAATTTCTCACTTTAAAATTAGGCTAGGGGTGCCTGGATGGTTCAGTGGGTTAAAGCCTCTGCCTTCAGCTCAGGTCATGATCCCAGGGTCCTGAGATAGAGCCCCACATGGGGCTCTCTGCTCAGCAGGGAGCCTGCTTCCCCCTCTCTCTCTGCCTGCCTCTCTGCCTGCTTGTAATCTCTGTCTCTCTGTCAAATAAATTAAAATAAATTAAAAAATAATAAAATAAAATAAAATCAGGCTAAAAATCCCTCTCATCAACATCTCTAAACTCTATAACATCAGAAGTACTGAAAAAGAGTAAGGAATATCCAGCTTATGATTAATTTGGCTCTTATCTTTTATCAAAGAAGTCATTTAAGCATAAATAATTATGGCAGAAACCATTGTCATGTTATGTAAGCTATGAAAACTGCTATTTGTGGAGAATGGATGGCAGAGCATATAATTGTCTATCCACTGATTGTTATTGTAACAAATACAGAAATAAAATAGAAGTAGCTATCTTAAGCTCCATATTTAAATCCAAGAAGGTTAAAAGTGAAATAATGAATCATGCTAAGATCCCTGAGAATTTTCTGAATCATTCAATTACACGGGAGGTACAGAAACATTCAACTGATGATTCATTAATTTGTGACACAGTTACTGTGCATTTGAAAGGCCAAAATACTGGATGAAAATAAATTTCCCTACGCCTCTGCCCCAGCCATATTGTTTCTATGCTTTAAGAATAATGCTATACATTAGTAAAAAGTTTATTGATTTGTATTATTCACCTGAATAATTAGACGTTTTAAAAATAAAGACTCTGTGATTGCCACAAAAATAATGTTGCATAAATTAGTGTCTTTTTTTTACTTATATTCTCTTCAGGTTAGAATGAAAAATCAAGCCTAATGTCTCCTTAAACTGGTTAGTATGCAGCATCACAAAACTAATGGAAGAGTATACATAGCACCATTATTATATGCATATATTTTATTGAGACATCTCAACTTCAATAGTATTAATAAGAAAAAAAAAAATCTATTTATGTTTCAAAAACTGTCCCTCAACCATGTTTACTTCATCACGGTTAGTGGTTCTGTTAACTACCTCTTATCCAGATTCTTTTTTTTTTTTTTTTTTTTCAGTTTCTTTGTGCCGTTTGTATGTATTTATTTGCCTTTTTAAAAATTTTATTTCAGGGACACCTGTGTGGCTCAGTTGGTTAAGCGGCTGCCTTCGGCTCAGGTCATGATCTCAGCATCCTGGGATCGAGTCCCACATCAGGTTCCTTACTCAGCAGGGAGTCTGCTTCTCCCTCTGCCTCTGCCTACCACTCTTTGTCTGCCTGTGCTCGCTCTCTCTCTCTAACAAATAAAAAAAAAAAATCTTAATTTTTTTTTCAATTTCATATCTAATTCAAAATTCATTTTCCCCTGGCCTAGTAAACATACGAGTTGTAACTAGGAGGCATAGAGAAAGATGGGGCTATGATTCGGATCTCAGAAAATTGACTTTTCTTAAAATGGTAGTACTAAGAGAAGAGATGGAAAAAATATATTAGGTCCCAAATGACTAGAAGATGTTGCTAATAGTCTAATAATCTGTTGTCTGGTAGTTGTGGCTATTTCTCTAATGACTACAATGACCTGAATCTTGGGAAACTCAAATTCTGCCTCCCATGGGGCACACAGAGATATATTTAGTATCCCTGTGACCAACACATTGCTTATTTTTATAGCATATTCCTACTCCACCTTTTCTTGCTCCAATCACCTCCTGCAACAGATCATCTCTCCTCTATCCTTTCTGAGCAGGAAGATTTCCTGAGGAGGGAAGTGAGTAGCAAAGTTTCTCAATCTTTACTACATTCCAAGTCATCCATTTTCTATATATGGCATGAGAAGACTTGAGAAGGAAGCCTCAAATCTCTCAGTTGTCTTATTCCTCCCCATCTCAGCAGCATTATGTTTTCTGAGGGTTTCTGTGACTCTTCATTTCTCTAGCAAAATGCCACCAGCCCCTAGGTGGGAAACACCCATTCCCTGAGAAACCTAACCTCACAAGTTGTTTGGTGTGGCCACTCAGCACCTTATTGAGTGGTGGGGGACAAAGGTGGTTGCTGGAAAATAACTGTTGTAATGAACCTGACAGGAATTAGGCTGACTTGGAAGCTGACATTCACATGGACTTAGAAGGCAGTGTATTTATTTAGAGATTCTGGTCCTCTGATTTGATTTTTAGCAAGTTTCAACTCAAAAGGAGAAATGTAATTTGATTCTTTATAATTAAAAATAAAAAGAATGGCTGCAGATGGAATAATATGGATTGGATGAGTTATTGCTTTAATTTTCCTGAAGAAAAAATTTTTTCTATAGTCCAGAAATATTACTTTTCCACCTAGAGCTGTATTTCTGGAGAAGCATGGTGATGTGCACCCCCATAGAAGATTTCTTCCTGTTATGCCAACTTTACACATTATCTTTACTCTAGAAATCTTAAATGCATGTGTTCTTTCTTATTGAAGATTTCAGTTCTAGATTATTGGATCTGCTATGTGAAATTTTGAAATATTTAATAATGTGAATGCTTTGACATTTCTAAAAGTATTAGTTTATAGATAACTAGATTCTACCTCTACCATTTCCCCCTTGAGTTATTATCCTAGTATATATTTTTCTGGAAATTTTTACTTAGAACACTGGTCTTTTTCTGCTTTTTTAAGTTTTAAATAAACTCCAGTAAGGAAATTTAGTAGCCACTTGGATTCTTTTTTGATACTAACTGTATTGTGGGTGATTTGGAAATATCAGCAGCCCATGCCCACCTGCTGCGAGCAGATTATAATTAAGGACTTTTTCCCTCGTTTATCAGTTCTGCTCCACTTGTTAACACTTCAGCTTGAGGGTGTTAAAATAATAATAATAATAACTACTAGTGTGATGATTCATCATTATTAATTTACATCTTCACTGTATCAGTGTAAAAGCCTCCTTTTTGATGTAAGCTATTTGTTAAGTTCACAGCAGAGATAAATTTGCCTGAGAAGTAAAGGCAATAAAAAGCTGTAGTTGGTTTCAAAAGATTAATAAATCTCTTAAAGCATATTTCAAATGCAACTGAGTATGGAAGCAATTAAAAGCATTAATTTGTATATGATCAGATTTGAGAGTGATAAATTTAAAAGTGGCAGATTTAGAGTATTTTTCATTATTGTCCCATGCATGATTTCACTTAGGGACTTAATATTATAAATAATTTTTATGGAAGCTAAGAATTTTCTTTCAAGGCACTGATTCTTTTCTATAGCCACACAAATGCACTACAGTATTTGCTTTCAAATAATACATTTTAGACACATAGTAGGCACTAAATTGATGTCACTTTCCTTTCTTTTTGTTATGCATTTTAATAATATACAAGACAGGATTTACTTATTAGCTTTTTTTTCTGTTATAAGCAAAAATTCAAACTATCTTTGCTGATTAGCCAGCATCAATTTCTGAAGGGACCATTAATGGGAAGTCATGTCCTTAAATCTACACAGTTCACTCCATTCCTGGGAGTAAATTTCAGCATTAATTTTGTTTTCATTTCAATTTAACATTGATTTTTATCTTTCACTTATATTTATTTATGTTTTGTATTTATTTCTGTTTTCTTCTCATTCAGCACTATAGATCTTCTATAAACCCTTCAATCTGATGAAATTATTCATTTTATCCTCTCATTTAAGTTCACAACACATCTACATTTTTTTTTTAAGATTTTTCTTTATTTATTTGACAGACAGAAATCACAAGTAGGTAGAGAGAGAGATTGGAGGAAGCAGGCTCCCCGCCGAGCAGAGAGCCCAAATGCGGGGCTCAATCCCAGGACCCTGGGATCATGACCTGAGCCAAAGGCAGAGGCTTTAACCCACTGAGCCACCCAGGTGCCCTTACATTTATATAATTTCACTGAATTAAAATTTCATGTTATTTGTTATGTGGGAGATAGAGTAGGATCTGTACATAGGGTCGCTGTTAGAAATTACAATTAATAAAATTGGTTACAAAATGTGAATTTTTATGCAAATCAGTCATTACATTTCAATCAGTGGAAGTTTAAAGACATATTCTTTGAGAAGGACATTTTCTTTAGATGAAATATTTACTGTAAAAAATGTAACTCATGGGGAACATGGCTAACTCTGTTGGTTAAGCATCCAACTCTTGATTTCAACTCAGATTGATCACAGAGTCCTACACTCAAGCTCCAAGTTGGGCTCTGCACTCAGCAGGGAGTCTGAGTTCTTCTCTCCCTTTTCCTTTGCACCTCCCCCCACTTGTACTCTCTCTAAAAAATAAATAAAACAAATCTTAAATGTAATTCATCCACTTACATGTTCATTATTTCCTTCTGAGGATTTATATACAATTAGAGTCTATAAATTATATATTTTCAATATATATTATATATTGTACGTTATAGGTGAAATCTCAAAATTGATATCTTATTCATTCTTTCAAATTTGAGTCTCTTTATTATGCTAATTTATTAGTCTAGTTGAAAAATATTTTATATAAAGACTAACCAAAAAATTGATATATTACATGTAATTTGCATATATTACTTATTTGTGAAAATGATAATTCATTTAAATTATATTAAATATAACAAATTATATATAATTAATTATGTTATATCTATGTAGATCTATATATTAATTATAGAATTCTGTTTATGCAGATATATAAAGCAGGACCAAATATATATTGTATTTCATTTAATCCTTATAAGCACACAAATATCTCAACTAAGATAGAAGTTTGATGAAATCATCAAAAGCAGATATGTAGAAGACTACAATCCTTCATTCATGTATTCATTCAATTCATATTCACTTAGGATTTATATATATCACATGCTAAATGTGCATGCATGTAACAGTAAATTTGAGACTTCTTGAAAGCAAAGGGCATGCTTTTTATCTTTCTTTGTTCCTGCAACATTATCCTTATAATTTTATAAAATTATGACAGAGAATGAAAGAATTATGAGTAAATACATAAATAGGTAGAAATTAAGCAAATTGAATTAGTTAGCAGAATAGACATGGATGTACGCAACTGCAAATGCGCTGCTTGGCTGGTATGTGTATATATAAAACCTAAAGTTAGTTGCACTCACATTGGAGGAGGATTTATTTTGGAGAAGTGCCCAAAACACAGATGAGAGGTGAAGCATTTGAGGATTAGCAGAGGTTTAATGAAGGTAAGCGACTCTTCCAGCAGAATGTATAGCCTGTGCAAGCACTAGTAAAGCAGGAAAGCACTCAGGGAGTCAGTGCGTCGAGAATTGAGATGTGAGTGGGAGAGGGACGGACAGTGAAATAAAAAATCATTCAGGAGTCTAGAGATGGATAACAACCTGGAATTCAGACATAAATTTGAAGTTTTAGAGAGTGAATCTATTTAAGAAGAATTTAAAATAGAATGGCTATGTGTTTGGATTTGCTTTTTTATATCTATTGATAGGAATATCTGAAGAGTAGCGAAGCTGTCCTCAGGGGAAAGAGCAAGAAACCTGTTATAAATATTCAAATGAAAGGTGACTAGGGACCTAGACTAGTGAGAGGAAGGGAAGGTTACGAATTCCTATGGAAGATAACGATTAAAAGGTCAGACAAAGGGACACCTCGGTGACTCAGTTAGTTAAGCATCTGGTCATGATCTCAGGGGCCTGGGATGGAGTCCCAGTCCCAGTCCTGGCTTACCCGGGAACACGCATCCTCCCTCTGCCTGCCGCCTGCTGCCCTGCTTGTGCTCTTTCTCTGACAAATAAAATCTTGAAAGAAAGAAAAAAGTTCAGACAAAAATAAAATGGATTTGAAATTGATTAATTTACACATTTCAAATGAACTTGCAGTTTCACAACAAAGTAAATGCACTTAATGGCACTGTACTGGATACTTAAAAATGTATGCTAATTTTTTATATTAGTGTTCAAATATAATTTTAAAATTATTTTGGGTGACTGGGTGGCTCAGTCGGTTAAGCGTCTGCCTTCAGCTCAGGTCCTGATCCCAGGGTCTTGGAGTCAAGCCTGGCATCCCGTTCTCTGCTCAGCGGGGAGCCTGCTTCTTCCTCTCCCTCTGTCTACCACTCTGCCTACTTGTGTTCTCTCTGTCAAATAAATAAATAAAATCTTTAAAAAATTTTTAAAAAATTGCTTGCAAAGGGCAGCTTGTCAGTAAGGCTTTTCATGCGTATGTAAGTCAGAATATGGGGAAAAAAAAGGAAAAACCTAGCAAACTACCTGTATTTATTATTTATTTGGTTACCAAGGTGATTAAAAAAAAACAGTGTCATCCATGGGGTTGTTTAGGAACATTGAAGTTTCTAAAACGAGCTTACATAATTTAGAATCACATCATTGTTTTAATTATATTTTAAGCAAATAAGATTAGGAAGGAAAATGTATTGTATAACTTCCACTTAACTGATAGGAGGGGCTCAGTGTTATGCAAGGGAATAAAAGTAACTCCTAGGGTGTAGGATTTCAGTGTTAAGTACAATGGGCACACCTGGATCAAATATTTAAATCCTGTGAGAAGCTATAAAAATATCAAGAAATGCATGAGGCCAGAGTTTTTTCATCCTGAAATGGAAAACATAATGGTTTTAGAAGGGGGAGGAAACGTGATCATGATTATAGTCTAACTGCCTTACAAGGGCTTCTTTTATTGTGAAATGAGGTAACAGACTTTTAATCTTCTCAATATAGTCTAGAAGATGATGCTTTGTTTATCTGACCTTATTTTTTGAATAAGTCAACAGTATACTAAAATTTCTAGAGAAAGTCTGTTCTTAGCTGAAAATAGCACAACAGAAAGCCACCAGGCAGGTTCTGTCATTATGAGTTACAGCCACACATCTATACTACTGCTGTTTCCCTACAATCACTGCAATGAATTACAGTAATACATCCAATCCTGATAAATGATCTACTCAGCTTCTGCTAAAATTAAACTGACTGCAATCCAGATGAGTGCAGCCACATATTAACACTGGGTCCAGCATTTCTTGTCTCTATCCTGGTGAATTATGGAATGGTAGTCCTACCTTTATGCATTGATTAACATTGTTGCTACAGCTTTTTCACAGATGCATGTTCAAGTGGAATGGAAAGTAGGCTCAAACATTCTGCTGCCACATTTAATGTTGTCATCATAAAATAAATATGTGGTGTTTAAAATCAAATCTTATAAATAACTCTAGATGTAAACATACTACAAAATATTAATCACTAATTTTTCCTATCACTACCTTTTCCCTAACCCTATGAAGATAATATTCACAAATGTCAGCATAGATACACTAAGAAGTGATGACTATTTTTTAAATTCTTTGCCTTTCTCTGAAAAGTCTTAGAAATGCTCTTAAATTGGATTTTCATATTCTCTAATAACTATTTTGAAAACTCAATCTATAGTATCTGATTGTTTTGGAATGTGTGGAATACACACACACACACACACACACACACAATTCTTAGTCAAACAGTGTTATCTCTTGAAAAAATAGTGTTGCTATAATTTTCAGAAAATGAGATGCATACAGTCTCTATATTTCATCTTGTCCTTGGCTTATAGGAAGCTCAGACTTGAATGAGGTACTTAAACATTTTATAACAAAAGCCAAGATTAGTTGTATAATCATTTTCCTCTACTCTGTATTTTAATGGTGCAACTTTAAATATTCACTCCAAAGTCACATCAAATTCTTTGCAAAGTACATGGACCTAAAAACATTGTAATTACGTAAATCATAAAGATAAATAACTTTTATGAGAAATGAATGATTTCTACACAGAAAAATGGTTATTTGTGATTAAAAGTACATTACTATAATACTAAAATAATAACATACCTTGACATTAGATATTTCTATCTTATAATTTAGTACATTTACTTCAAACTGTTTTCCTGAGAGCTTTCAAAATAATTGAAGATGAAAGTTATGTGGTACAAAAAGACGTGGTGGTATTGTAAAAGTAAGTGATCCAAAGATCCACATACTTTAGGGTCATATACTCTTTGAAATAAGAAACAAAACAGCTCAACTAAAGACACAAAGTTTCAGTCTAAGTTTGATTCAGAACCTTCTAAACAGCCATTTTCTGCTTCACTCCTATTAAGACAAAATAAGGTGATCCCAGTACTCACCGTGGTCCAATCACTGGTTTTTGATCAATCAAATTAATATCCCTCTTTTTACTGGGAATGTAGCACTACAAGAGTACTCAGAGTTAAATCACTTGTGCAGAAAGAAGCTTAAAATTTCCATCTACTGTAGTAATACTCTTGTTGTTTGTATAAATTCATATAATTGTCTAGTTGACCATGTTGGCATGGCATATTAAAACCCTAAGTATTTTCATTTTACCTGACTTGAAGAACAAGGAAATTGAAGGAGAGGTAGTTATCATTGTTTTTTTTTCAGGTGTTCAATTGCATGAACCTGCTTTTACCTAATCTCTAAATGTTGACATAGTGTTATGATAATAAATGCTTACATTGTATTTTAATAGAGGAGCAATTAAAATTTACAGATACAGGAACTCTATGAACTTCCAATTACCTCTGCAATTCACTGATTTTTTTTGTTTTGCCTTTTTATTTTCATTTGCTGTTTTCTATTAATTTTATTGTGATGATCATTTTCATTCATTTATTAGAAGCCTAAGCTAAAATGTGGGTTTTCAAAATATTTGTTATGGAAATCTTGAAGTAGTCTGAAATATTATTATTCTTACTTTATCCTTTTATACAGGTATATTTTTTCAGATATATTTATTAAAGCATGTTTTTAGTGTTTTCCTATTTTAGTTCTTGATTTATACATTTATTTCATGCAAAGTTAAAGATAATTGGCTTTATGTCATATGAAAATCATTCTAAATTGTCAAATTAGAAGAGAAAAATTCAGTATAACTTAGGGCAGCTTAGTAATGATCATGTATGATAGCTAATTTCACTGTGAACAATGTTTATTAGTCAGAATAACATTCTTGCTTATGAAGTGGCATGAAACAAAAATAACTCAATTCAATGAGATTTTTTACTTGCCACCATAAAATACATTTTCTGTCCTGTAATATTTTTCCCTGTTTTATGTAATATCTTGTATCTCTAATTTTTTTCAGGCGATTTGATGGTCATTCTCTTCTGTGCTTGACACACCTTTTAAAATGAACAAATTTGGCTGCAAATAAAAAAAAATCCAACTAACAGTTTCTTAAATATTACAATAATTTTTACATTTGTTATATAGTCTGACAATGTGTCTTAAATTTTCTCTACATTTGTTATATAGTTTGTTATATTTGTTATATAGTCTGACAATGTGTCTTAAATTTTCCTCCTGCTTCCTACTTCACTTTCATAAAATGTCTAATAGTAGATCTCTTAGTGTTCCACTTGGCAAATAGAAGAAACATACACCTTGTCTAGTGAAGATTTTCCTTGTTATTTTTAAGAGAAGTGAGCTCACCATGGGAATTCCACTAGCATGTCTTTAGCTGCAGCAGTATCAAAACTCTCTTTGTTTTTTGAGTTTTTTTTAAATAGTCTTTATATTTTAGAGCAGTTACAGATTCACAGCAACACTGAACAGAAGGTAGATATTTCCCATATACTCTCTCCCTCATTAACACACCCCACCAGAGTGCTCCATGTATTACAATCAATGAACCTACGCTGATACATCATTATCACCCAAAGTACATAATTTCCATTAAGGTTTACTCTGGTGTTGTACATTTTATGGATTTGACAAATGTGTAATTAACTCAACCCTCAACTTCACTGCCCACAAATATCTTGCAGTCATTCAAAATTTTCAGATTTATACTAATTCTATTTGAAATACTGAAATTTCTCCAGGATTCCTGGTTATAATTTTTAGTTCTTATATTTTGCACCTATGTCATATCAAATTCAAGCTTGATCATTTGCTTTTTGTTATGTCTCTTGCATTCCTTTCTTTCCTACATCCAACACCCTGTTCATAGCTTTTATCAATAACTACCTGTAGTGTTGCAAGAGACTTTTTGTTGTTGTTATAGATGTTGTTCAAAAAAAGATACACCAGTATTAACTAAATTCCAAAATTTATCCAGATTTCACTAGTTTTCTTATTAATGCCCTTTCTCTGTTCCAGGATCTTGTCTCATATACCACATTGTATTTAGTCATGATGCCTTCTTAGTATACTCTGGTCTATAATATTTTTGCATCACCTTCATTACCTTGAAAGCTTTGAGAATTTCCTCTCAGATGTTTGTAGGCTGTCTCAAACTTGAGTTTTGTTGATGTTGTTCTCATGTTTATATAAAGGTATGGAATTCGGGAAAAATAGGGAAAAAAGGTAAATTTCTCTTTATGTCAATTCAGGGAATACATACTATCATCGTGACATCACCTTAATCAATCACTTCATCAAGGCAGAATCTGTCAAGTTTATTCACTGTAGAGATTTTTCATTCCCCTTTCCACACAATACTCCTTCAGACTTAGTTAGTAAGCCCAGTCCATACTCAAGGGAATGGATGGGGGAATATTTGTGTACATTAAATAAGTTGGAATTTTCTATACAAAATAATTGTCCCCTCTTTGGCATTTATTTATTATTCAATCTCTTATATCACTGTGAACTCATAGATATTATTTTGTTCTTTATCTCTTATAATCCATACTAAGAGCTTAATTTTATTTACAAAATTGTTCCAGATTTTCACATAGGAAACTGTTCTAGGTTGGCTATTATTTTTCTTGTTTGTTTTATTAATCCCCAATTTTTCTGGGGAAAGGGAGGCACTTTATTTCTGGCAATATAAGAGGCTCCAGGCTCATTTTGTATTTATTCAGCCCTACCTTTAGAACAAGTCACTTTTCAGGGATCCCTGAAGATCACTGGATAGTATTTTTATTAAATATTGGTATTAAAAAACAAGTAAAAAAAATATATATGTACCAGACTACATGTGCAAATATATCTAAACATGAATTCATAATCATATATCCAACTTTCATTCAATGTCATGTGGTTTATTCCTAGGTAATTTTTATGGTTCTATGTTTTTTATTTAACACTATTTTTGCTACAGCAATTTTTTTTATGGAATAGACATATAGTGCCTCATAGAAAATACATACGTGCTTTTATTTTATTTTATTTTCACTATATTTAGTTTCACAAAGAATTATTGATTCTTATCTTTCAGACAATTTATGCTTTTCAAATTATTTAGTGTATATTTTTAAATATAAGAAATCCTCAGGCATTAATTTTTTTGAAGTTTCACAACCAAATTTTGTTGTAATACTATAAACACACACTGGGAGTGCATTCATATGTCAATGTTGGGATCATGTAATGTTAAATACAATGTCTTATTTTTGAAATTTAGACTAGGAACATCACAGGACAAGGAAAAGATCCACATGAGACTGGTTCTGTCCAGCAGAGTGTGTCCCTTCATAATGGTTTTCTAGAAAATTGGTTATCTGCTAATTCATCAATGTAAAACATACTACTTAACCTCAGATGTATTTAAAGAGTAAACAGGAAAAATAAACAGTTCACCAAATGCACTTTATAAACAAAATGCGTGTCAGTGTGCTCGTTGTTTAAAACATTTCCACAGTAGTTCACTAAACATTGCTTCAGTTGATGACACTTTTTTTTTTTTTAAATATTTATTTGACAGATAGAGATCACAAGTAGGCAGAGAGGCAGGCAGAGAGAGAGGAAGGGAAGCAGGCTCCCCGCTGAGCAGAGAGCCCGATGCGGGGCTCGATCCCAGGACCCTGAGATCATGACCTGAGCTGAAGGCAGAGGCTTTAATCCACTGAGCCACCCAGGCGCCCCCAGTTAATGACACTTCTACAAGTCATTTAAAAAGTAGTCCATTAGCACTAATAGCGGAATGCATAAGTTTTTAAAAGTAGGTTATAGTCTTTTGTATATAAAATGCAATCCCAGCTGTTAATTCATCTGACAGCTCTAGAGATAGAGGCAAAAGTCTAGTAGAGACCTTGGGGCAACTAATTAGTATACAGGACCAGAACTACATGAGGATGCAGTTACATCTGGATAGGGAGAATAAAGCAAAATTATCCTTTTGGGAAAAAAAAAGGAAAACATCCTTGAGTGTCTCAATTATTATTAGCTTATTTTTAAATTATTATTCCTATGTAATCTTATTTTATTTTTATTTTTTGGTGCAAGATACTTTATAGCTCAAAGAAATTTTAATGCAAAAATGATTGCACTTTCTGCTACAAATTGTCGTTTAAAACTGGATTTAATAAAATGTTTGCAAGTATTAAATTTTTCACATTTAATTTAAGTCAAACCATTTAAAATAATAAAGTTCACTTTTATGCCACAGAGTCCATGAAAAATAAAAATGCAGAGTATTTCACAGTGATTTTAGTTCATTAGGACTTATTTAAATCACTTAGTGACATATACTGAGAACTACTCTTGTCATGTCTTAAGCAACTTTATATAATACTGACATTTTAAGTGAATTATAAGTAATGTTAATGTACATTATAGAATTACGGATTTTACTTAACAAATTCATTAAGAATGTTAATTTTAATTTTAATTAAGCAAGACATAATCTTATTTTATGCATGACAATATTTTCTGCATATATTGCTTCCTTTTAAATGAATTTAGTTGCATAATGTATATGTGAATCTCCTAAAGATATATTAGTAAGACTGAAAAATTAATTTCTGGTAGAAGGAGGAAACGAATGGAGGAAGTAGAGGAAATGTGTTTGGAGGGTAAGCCAAAATATACATGTTTAACAGGCTAATTTATGCATTTTTCTCCCCAGAAGTTTTTGTCTGCATTTGACTATGCCATTTATTTATTTAAAGTCTGGACATGGTTAAGTTACAAGTTAACCCGTAAACATACTTGCAAAAAAAAAAAAAAATACATAATCTTAAAGTCAGTGACTCTGTTTGTTTTATATCCTTTTAGGATATTTAACAAGATTCAGAAGTCTCATCCAAATAAACTCTTTTTAAAAGAGAAACTTTTCTAATGAACAATATAATACTCTCAAATGTTCTTGGAACAAATTTACCACATCGCTATTTTCATTCTTAATTAACAAATTAAATATAATCTTTCACAGGTGTTCATTGGAAATGTATGTGAATGCAAGAAGAATTTCAGGAATGGCAATATAAGGAAGCCTAGAAATCTGTTCCACTACAGAAGTGATGAGAATATTAACCAAAATTATCAAAGTCAACTTTTTCACATCTCTGGAAATTAGCAAAGGCTTGCAACGATCTAAGGGGTATAAGAGCAGGAGGTTTTTGACATTTTCACTTGTCTGATTGCCATCTCGGTCCTCAAATTCAAAGTAATTTTGAAAACCAACATCCCTACAACTACAGTATCTATAAAATAAGGAACTTTGAAGCCATTTGAAGGGGGAAAAAATCAGTATGGAGCTCCCCCAAAACTTCCTTTCCACATAACTGCCATCAGTTGACATGTCTGGAACCTCCTTAAAATACTTATTTTCAGAGCTTGTCTTTATTTGAACTGACTCAGAGCTATTATGTGCCAAGAACCCTAGAGTTAGGGCATTTGTGGGGGAAAAAAATACCATCAACTGTTTAATAATGCAACTACCTGAGGCAGCGAAGCATCATCATTGGGGGTAACAAAAGCTGAGTAAATAAAAATGAAAAGGAAAAACTAAGGAATAAAATGTCCATAGTGATCTTTGAAAAACTCCAAAAGACCATGTAAACATGCAGGATTGTGCGCATGCCCAGAAAAGACCTAAGAAGTTCCTCAGTTTCATTATTATCTAATTCAGTGTTTGTGATGATTTCTAGAACATAACTGCTGTGAACAAGAACCCACTTTATAATACATATGTTCACAATAGCTAAGATACAGAAACAACCTAAGTATCTCTCAGCAGATGAATACATAACAAAGATGTGAATGATATTATTTGGCCATAAGAAAAGGGAAAAAGAGAAATTCTACCTTTTGTGACAACATGGATGGATCTCGAGGGCATCATGTAAGTGAAAAAAACAGAAGAGAAAGACAAATACTGCATAACACCACTTACATGTGGAATCTAAAATAAAAACCAAGCTCATAGAAATAGAGTAGAAAAGTAGTTACCAGGGGTTGGGGTTAGGTAGTGGAGGAAATAAGGTGAGGTTAATAAAAAGGCTACAAACTGTCAGAGATAAGATGAATAAAGTCTAAGAATCTAATGTGAAGCATGGTTACCATAGTTTGTTGAGAGGTTGTCCATCAAGCTCAATGGCTAAGAAAGAATTCTTGAGAGGGTCTACGGCGCAACTTAGTAAATGTATTTAAGTCACACAGGGACAGGACCTACGGGCAGAAAAGAGCTGCACTTTTGCAGTATGAAGCTGTTAGTTGTATGCTTAGCACTCAAGGGGGAGTGGATGTGCAGGGAGTAGTAGATTATAAATGTCTTTTCAAAATTTTACTTGTAAAACTGCTTTCCCAAGATTTCCCTGGTGCTTATCATTCAGTTTGATATTAACTACCCTATGAGATATACAGGCAGTCATGAGACCCTTTAAAAATAGCAACCTTTAGCAACCAGTACATATTTGATCCTTATCAAAACTATGCAGGTTATAGGTTAGTCTTCTGGCCTAAAGGTGAAAATTTTCTGCCTCTATCCCTCATCATAGTTGATAACACTGTATTGTGTAATTTAAATTTGCTAAGGAAATGGAGCTTAAATGTTCTCACCAAATATGTGTGCGTGTGTGCGTGTGTGTGTGTGTGTGAAAATACATATCTAGAGTATTTAAATACATTAACCAGTTGCTGAATTAAAATATGTGATGATATATTTAAACAGGATTTTAACGTAAGAACTCTTTGAGGGTAAGGCATTTAAGAAATGACTATAATCTGAATAACAAGCCAAAACAAAAGTAGAAGGAACATTGTTCACAGAAAAAAGAATTGCTTGCACAGTCCTTGAGGTGTAAAAGAGTAGCATATGATTGACCTATGTAAGGTCTGGAGACACAGTCAATGAAGAATGATGTGTTATGGTATAGAGTAGGAATTATAAACAGTCACTAGATAATGTATGTATCAATTTCTCTCATAACTTGAGACAAATATTCTATACTAGAATTCTTCTAATCTCAGGCTTCTATCACCAAGTTGGATAAATGTCCACCTAGGATTGATGGACTTTCTTTTGTGGGAATACTTAAAAGATGGGTCTCTTCTTGTGTTTAAGCATTTAAGCATGGCCACATCCTTTAGATGTTGGTCAGCACCCAGACAGAACTCTATCTCCCATGGGATAACCTACTTCTAATATTTATGTAATATTTTCCATGACATGACAAATACAGACCTGCTATGTTCAACTAAATTGAGAAGCACATTTCACTTTTCATCTGAGAACATCATTATTTTGCAGTGATAATAATTTATTCATTTTTCTTTTAAACATTTTTTTTTAATTTTCTCAAACCCTAAGGAGGAACACAATATTACAATAAAATTTAATGAAAATATTTATTTTAAAAGCTTTATGTTGTAAGCATTTATTGAAGATGTAATGTCTATTGTCAGTCTTTGGTGTGGTTTTCTGAACCAAGATTCAAAACTGTGTTTTCTTTCTTCAAAGTGCTTTGCTGCATTAATATAATGTGTCTAGTATTTGCTGAAAAGTATGGTATCTTATAGATTTCTCCATATAATCTTATATATTTCATAGATGTGGCTTACTGGAAGATAAAAAAACTCACAAAAAAATCTTAAAATTAGAAACCTATAGCTATTTCATTAACCTATATTAGTAATGCTAAGTTAATTCATTCCAAGTCTTGCATTTAAAAATGTGTGGAATGTACATTTTTGCAAATATGTATACATTTATGACTACCTTTTATTCAATTATTATTATTACTAGTAGTAGTAGTAGTAGTAGTAGTAGTAGTAGTTTATCTGTTTCTGGATTAAGATGTCCAAGTATCTTAAAGAGATGTATTCATTTAGTCATAAATCAAAGGATTATTGAACTCCTACTGTGCAGCAGAGGACTTTACCAAATGCTACTGTCCTTATGCTTCTTGAATCCAGGGTGAAGGAAAAATAGTCATCTCTAAGTGTCAAAAATTCACTGAATTTTAAAAGCAATTGTATTATGATATCCTTATAAGAAATTATTTCTTTTTATTTTAGGCAACAGTAAATGCTATATCCTAAGATCTTTTTGTAAAACTAAATTTATATTAAATGCAGCCTTTTTAACTATACAAAATATTTATGTAGTTCATAATATATGTTATCATTTTAATACTTCGGATCTGATTGTGTTTGTTTTCAAGGTAGGAATTTATGCTGTAGTCACTCTTTATAGCCCATTTAACTTAAGAGGATGACATTTATAGAGTAGGTGATTAATAAATATGTGTTTTAATAAAAATCAAATTACTTGTCTATCATTCATATATTCTATTGTAAATCAGAGCAAATAACTTTGGAAAATAATAGCTTCTACTATACATTACATTAAAATTATTCTTCTTTCTTAATTAAAAACAAATAAGTAATCTCTGCAACCAGTGTGGGTTTCAAACTCATGACTCTGAGATCAAGAGTCACATGCTCTACTGATTAAGCCAGTCAGGCACCCTGTTCTTTTCTTTTCTTTTCTTTTCTTTTTTCTTTTCTTTTCTTTTCTTTTCTTTTCTTTTCTTTTCTTTTTTTCTTTCCTTTCCTTTTCCTTTCTTTTAGAGGAGAGAGAGAGACAGAGGAGAGAGAATGTGTGAGCTAGGGGAGGGGCAGAGGGAGAAGAGAAGCAGATTCCCCATTAAGTGGGAAGTTTCCAAGGCTCCATCCCAGTACACTGAGACATGACCTGAGTTGAAAGCAAGAGTGATATTTAACCAACTGGGCACAGGTGCCAACCTGCCTCCCATCCCCCCAGTTCTTTTCTAAATAAGCAAATAGGTTAAAAATGAATCTATTATCAGTTTTGTCTCTTAAGAGGAAGATCTAAAAATACATGTGACCCTCATAAAATCAGAGCAACTTGGAAATTTTTAATAGATCATTGACTTGTTCGTAACATCTAAGGGATTCTTACTGATGAGATCTTACCAAAATGTCAGGTCCTCTTTGTTTAAAATATTTCTGGATAAAATCATATTAATAAGGCTACTTAAATACCAACTATTTGGATATTCCTACTATCATAAATAACAATAATCAAGGGATATATAAATGATAATAATAGAGTGATGGTCTCAAATACAGTTTCTCTTTTGGCCTAGAATATATTAAAATCCTGATATCTTCTAAGTACATTTAGAACAAATTATATTATATTTATAATCTCATAATGAATTCTAAAAAGATTGGGTTTGGGGTGCCTGGGTGGCTCAGTGGGTTAAAGCCTCTGCCTTCGGCTCAGGTCATGATCCCAGGTTTCTGGGATCAAGCCCCACATCGGGCTCTCTGCTCAGTGGAGAGCCTGCTTCCCCCTCTCTATCTCTGCCTGCCTCTCTGCCTACTTGTGATCTCTGCCTGTCAAATAAATAAATAAAATCTTAAAAAAAAAAAAAAAGATTGGGTTTATGTGACCTGTAAATATGCTCCTGAAAAATTTTATCTCAAGCAGAATAGGAATTTATAAGTGATTTTAACAACATATCTTCATTGTGTAAGTGTGTAAATGTGTTTGTGGGTTTATTTACCTTTATAACCCCCACCCCTTCATGAACCAATCTCTTTGGAACATTTAACAAATCTTATTAAAGTTTTCTGTATGTATTATGTGGCTGGAAATTTTAATGATATATGTACAATCTTTAAGGAGGTATATTGCACTGAAACTGTTCCATTAAACAATAAAATTAAAAATAACTACCTTGGAAAATATAAAGTTACTTATAATTGCAGGTATTCAAAGAAATACAAGGAAGGAAATTTCTTGGACATGTGGTAGAATAAAGTCAGAGAAAATGGTCTTTTGAATCAGATTGACCTCCAAATCTCAAACTAAGTACGTAATATGATTTTTTTTTATATAATTTGTCATGGCTGTGATAAACAGTCCACTTCTACATATTTCTTTATACGTCTTTCTCCATCTAAAGACATTTCTTTTAGTAATCCATGTTATAATTCATTAAATTCTTTATTTTGGTAATGACTTTCTTATAATTGTTGTTTCTGTGTATTTGTTTAATCCTTTTAGATTGATTACTCATGTACTACAAAAGCCATCATTTTCTCCCTAAATCTTTATTCAAGGTTTACATAGCATATGCTTTCAGTAAATATTATTTATGGCAATATGTACCCTTAATGAAGTATCTAGCAAAAAGTAGACATTTTGATGATTTAGAAAAGTCAAATAAATATCAATCTATACCAAACATAGATTATATTATAATAATTGTACGAGTATTTTATGTCATTTACATTCTGCTTCAATTCATTTCCATGCCACTTCCCAAATTTTCTATTTTTATAATAACTTGGGAATTCGCAACAATACTAGCTATACATCCAATTAAAATACAATTTTTTCCCAAATATGTTTTTGAATTTATGGGTAGAACCATGTGAGGGTTTTTGCTAATAAGGAAAGCAGAATTTAATTCCAGACATAATATCAGATTTGTTCCAAAATTATCTTAGAGATTATTAGAACAAATCAGGACAGAGTGACATGTCATCACTGAATAGTATTGGAAAACCTGAGAGTTCAATGACAAAATGAAGATAATTCATAAAATAGTCCTGAATGAACCACTGTTACTAGAATAAATCAGGATAAAGTGTTATCAAATTGGTGGAAAGATTGGAAAACCTGAATTAAATAAGATAAAGATAATTTAAACTTGTTGAGAGAGAAATGAAAGTCTAAGCTAAATCAATGTAGTGTCTTTCCTTAGCTAATTGATTAAATTACAGGGGGAAATAACTCTCGAATTTTTAATCTATATCTTTCACTATTTTCCCAGCTGGCAGAAAAATAAAACAATTTCTTACTTATATATGATATTTTTTATGAAATAGTGGAAGAATTACATCAAATATATTTCTCTTTCTTCTGTACACGTGAACTTGAATTGCTTAACTTGATGTATGAGATGCTGGCATTTGACACACACGACTGAGCTTTGAAGAATAAGGACGAATCATCTCTGCAATAGTAAAAACAAATATGAAACTTCTGTGGAGTGATCTTTTTAGAATACATAAAGAAATTATGTAAAACTTGCTAGAGATTTAAAATAAAATCACAAATTTCTAAATCAGTGTGTCATAAATGAGGTTTGTATTTTACTTTTTTTAATTTATTATCATGAGGTATAAGTGGTTGTAAGTCAAAATAAGTAAAATCATGTTAGTGGCAAGTAGTTTTTAAGTACAAATTTAAATGCAGCAATAAAATATACTGAATATTTAAAGTTTATTAAGGGTCATTATAGATTAAATGTCATTGACATCCTAACTTTTATTCAACTGTAATAGTCTCAATAGGATATCATATTTATTTGGGAATTTGATAATTTGAAAGTTAAAAGCCAGAAAAAATCAACATTATATAATTGTGATTTATGTAGGAATAATTATATTTGGGTAATTTCTGACAAGGATAGTCTTAAACTTGATATTTATAAAATTATGTTCAATTTCATATACTACTGGTGTCTAATGAATGGGATATATTTGTGACTAGACAGGATGTTAGAATGTGATAGTTGACAGTTTAAATTGCACTATAGTATTATAAGTTACCACATATTTTGTATTAGCAAGATATTTAATTATTACAATCATAAATTAAGTAAAAGAAATTATGACTTGATTTATACTACAACACTTTGTAGCAATGTACTTCATTTAAAAACAAAATAATTTTGTTGGTATCAAAATAATTCCTAAACATAGTTTTAAAAATCAAAAGGTACTAAAGGACTTATAATAAAAATGATTATCTCACAAGTCTACAACTCAAATATTTCCTGCTTTTTATACTTCACAATTTACCAAAATAATTTCACTTATATTCAATACAGATGTAACTTAATAAACATTTTTCTGGATTGTTTTCAAATCTTATGCATTTCTCTCATCCTTTTCCTGGTTAGTAAAGGTAGACTTCCTCATATCTTCCCCATCTCACGCTCTTCCTCCTTGATTATCATCATATTTAGATATAACCAGAAGTCATTGTTTACATTGTATTGTTTATAAAAATATTGTTGAAGTGGTTACTGGAACTTAAAAATCAGGGTCACTTTGAGGGACACTGTAACTGCTGTAAGGCCACAGAAACTTGGACCGCAAGATAGAGGAGGTCATTGGTAAGAATTAGAACATGGAAGAAATTCAGCCAAAGATGGAAAAGTCAACGGTAGCAGTGTGTGTGGAGAGGTGAAGGTAGGGAGGGTACATACACACTGACTTCTCCTTTCCCCTAGTCTCCATTGCCTTCCATTATCTTCCATTGACCAACCTAACTGGAATGCATTTAACAAAGAAGCCTGAAACGTTTAGTCAACAGGAGTCAGGCTCTTGTGGTACAGAGAAATGATGGGGCCCAAATTATAGAGTTATAGGCAAATGATGAGCAGAATAAATATCATGTATTTTATACCACACACCCTGACTTTCTTGTCACAGATATATTGGTAATGTCCTCATGAAATTGGTTCCTAATTTTTTTTCTTCTGAAGACTTCCTTCCTAGGCAGCCATATTTCTTTTCTAATATGTACATCTTTTTTCCTCACACTGAAACAGAGCTCTCATCCTGTCATTTCTCAAAACCATTCCTTCTATTAGATACCCGTTTCCTGGATATCAGCGCTTTCTTCTCTGTTTATTCTCTCATTTGCTAAAGAATAACCTTTAACTGTTTCTTAAGAAAATGTAGTTGGCATGTCTGAATATGTCTTATTATATCCTTATATTTGGTGGTTTAACTGGATATTAAGGTGTAGATTGGAAAAAGATTTCCCGCAGAGATTTTAAGGCAAGTTTCATTACATTGTAGTAGTCAATGCTGCTGTACAGAAGGGAGGTATTATTATGATTTTTTTATGTACCAAAGACATTTTGTTCTCACTCCCTAGAAGATTCTTTTTTTTTTTTTTTTAAAGATTTTATTTATTTATTTGTCAGAGAGAGAGAGAGAGCGCGAGAGTGAGCACAAGCAGATAGAGTGGCAGGCAGAGGCAGAGGGAGAAGCAGGCTCCCTGCTGAGCAAGGAGCCCGATGTGGGACTCAATCCCAGGACGCTGGGATCATGACCTGAGCCGAAGGCAGCGGCTTAACCCACTGAGCCACCCAGGCGTCCCTCCCTAGAAGATTCTTATAAGCATTTTTATTTTCTGATGTTTTACAAAATTTATTTTACATTAGTGGGGAGCAGAAAGGTGCTGATGTGGAATAAGTAGACCCTAGGCTTGCCTTGTCGCACAAACACAACTTGGTAACTATCAAATCATCCTAAATACCTCAGAAATCAACCTGAAGATGGACAGAACAAACTCCACAACTAAAGGGAGGGAAGACACCATATTGAAGAAGGTAGGAAGTGTGGGTACACAGTTTAAAAGAAAAAGGGATTAAGGCTGCTGCAGAGGGGAGGGGCTGTGGCTGCAGAGAAGGGCAAGACAGAGAGAGGAACACACGGGAGCTCTCAAGGAGAACATTTCCCCAAAACCATTGGCTTGGAAAACAAGAAGGGCTCAATTTTGTGAGTTCTTGCAACCTGTGGGTTGGTTGGGAGTATTAAAGGTCAGTGGACTTGGCCCAGAGAACCCAGATGGTACTGCACTGCTCTTGGAAAGAAGGCAAGAAAACAACCCAGAGGCAGATGCTATGGAAACAGTAATCTGAAGAGCATCTGACCCACACAGTGGGGAGATTTTTTTGCACTTCTTGGAGCATGTCCCTGAGAGACAGCATTCACAGAGATACTTCTCTAGAAACTAAGAAGCTGGCTGGTCCAATTTCTCTCCCTCTCCCCTCAGCATAAGCCCAGAGCCACTTGCAGTAAGCATTACAATACCAACGCTGGCTGCCTAACTTGCCTATACCAGGCAGCAATCCCCTGCACTCCGGTGGAACAGCCCTTCTCAGTCATGCATGTCTTGTCCCAGCATGGGAGTCCCCTTCCCCAAAGACCAGCACAAAGCCCTGCTCATACCACATCTGCTTACCAGAAGGTTTTGTGGGTCTCTGTTCCAGTGGAACTGCAATGTAAGCTCGAATTTTCTAGCTCTGTCCTGAGGAAGGAAAAGCAGGCTTAGGGAGCGGCTGACCAATTTCTAGCCTATCTTAGCACAGACCTGAATGCATGGAGAGAATAAACCTCATACCCACCCATAAGACAATAACTGCAAATGAAGGACAAGGTGGCCAGAGCAGATGACACAGAAGAACCAGCAGCTAGCTGATGAAGAAATATGGTAGGATTTGCCATTTTCCCCCCAAATGTGATGATTATGTGAGTAATTGAGTAGTAGAATGATATGATCTATGTTTTAAAGGGATGGCTGTAATCTGTTTTGAGAAGAATTTGCTGTGAAAGAGAAAAAGCAGAAATAAGGAGATGATCTAATGACAATTAATATAATCCAAGAAGAAAGTTTATCCAGAAGGTTTTCTAGAAGTTCCTCAGCCCTTTTAAGAACTAAATACCTTGTTTATCTCATCTAAGAAATGATAAGATTGATCATCCTCCTGGGGCTGTTACTCTCTGATGTTAAAACAGAAATAAATTAAGAAACACAGACAAAAAAAAGTGTTGCATTGAGACATTAATTCTAAGAAATTATTTCAAGAGTAAGAAAATTATGCATTGCTTGGAAATATTTGTTACTGAGGAGACACAAATTTTGGACTATCAAACTACCTAATCAATATGATTTGTATACACCAAATTTCTTTTAAATCCTTGTCAACAAATGAAACTCTTCCTTGCTTTTAGGATACACCTGGATAATGATGGCCTTGGAGGCAGATGTCAATTACGACATTTCTTAGAACATCATGCTGGGGAGACCACTTTGTGGGTGACAATTCTCTGTAGAATCATCCTGTCCTACAGGAAAAATCACTTCCAAAATCATTTTAAGTTCTGCCAAAATCCAAATTTGTTTCTGCCTTCCCAAGTTTGGATAGCATAAAGGTATTTCAATGCTAGTCATCCACTAGAGTAGTGAGGCAGATTTTTATCTCCTGTACTAGGCAGTCAAATTGCTAACGATCGCACATAGCATTCCTTTTTGCACTCACCAGAAATATTGCAAATTATATTTATCTCCTAGCCCATTTTTTTTTTAGAACTACCATCAATGGATATTGATACATAACAAAAGATAAGAACTAACACCTTCAAATCCGTAAAGGCAATAGGTAAATTATGTAGGTCCTTTGGGTATAAATAATCTCATTTGCTCTCATAGACTTTGTAAATAACACCATGATTTGCTCTGAATATAGATACTGATTTCACAAGGTTACTCAAGAGTCCTTAATAACTAAAAGATAAGGTCATTTGCAATTTGAAGCATTGTATGCATATATTCATTGTGGATAAAAAAAATCCAGATCATATTTTTAGTTTTCAGGGAGTTATACTTTTGGAGAAAGATTCAATCTCTCTCTCTCTCCTGTGTGTGTGTTTGTCTGTGTGTGTGTGTGTGTGTGTGTGTGTGTATTTGTGAGTTTTGTCTGATTTCTATTAACTCATATTTCTGAAGTTTAAAACCCTAATGATGAAAAATGTGTTTTATACTTTAAGGTATAGGGCCATGTACTTGAATATTTGGAGCTATTTGCATAGTTGATCTGAATAGAGTTCAAATGATTTATAAGTAAAACATTGTTGGAAATTGTATTTTTATAAATCAAAACTATATTTTAGAAAAACATTGTTGTAACAAATATGCATATTGTTTAATGACTTTAAAATAAAAGACCTGGTAACATGCTTGTATACATAATGTACATATACAAATACTCATATTATATATGTGAAGTCTTGATTTTTTTATATGAGTCTTGATTAACAAGGCAGTTATATTTGTCAAGTGAACAATAGATGACAAAGTGGTCATCCATACAAATTTTTAGTTTTGTGTATTGTCCTCATGAAGCAGGACCATCAAAAAGTGCTTTGAAGTAAATAGATATATTTTACTGTTAATATATTAGGCTTAAATTTTCCGTGGCTAAATGATGATTTCTGGAATTAGTTGGATATATTTTGACAAAAAGAAAAGCTTTCTGGAGCTGACTCACAAAGATGTATTTGGTTAAAATGAGTAAATCACAAATGCCAGCAGAATGAATAAAAAGGAAATTGGTTTTATGTGTGTAAAAAATTCCCCTAAATCCATGCTTAAAATATACCTGAAAGAATCAACATTTTTCTTATTTTTTTCCTAATCCAATTACTCATACCTTTAAATCATGATGACTACACTATAATATTCTGATTGAGGGTAGTAAATTCATTTTGTTAAAGAAAAAACTCTATCTAGATAAAAGAGGTTTGTTTTTATAGGAATTTAAAGGAATAAACTGCAAATTACATTATCCAGTTAGTTTTATATTTCCACTGAAATAAATCTTGCTCTCAATTTCCCATACAGCAGATAATTTCAATGTTGTGTTAAATATGTAGCAGCTGGAGGTTGCCAAATGAATTTGTTGAATGAGTGTATTTTAGTGAAGTGTGTACTATCTTTTTTGACATGCATGTAATGATAACACATTCTCTGGCAGCTGGATTCCCTGGGGCAAAATGAAACTGTAATAGAAGATAAAACAGCCTGCTTATGTAATGACCATAAAATAGTATGTATATATTTCATGAAAATGTCTCAATTGGATGAGTGACTTTAGCTGAGGTCATATTTTACAATTCATATCAGTCAAACATTCTCAACAACCTGAGTAGAATTTTAAATACTAAAATGAATGCATTTAACTAAATTCAGCTCTTAAAAACAAAATCTCAAGTCTTAGTTAACATATCATCAAACTGTCTTAGCAAAGTATTTTTTAATGAAATGATAAAATGATTTTGGCAACTTTAATTTTTCCAGACACAAATACCTAAAGTCATATAGAGTTTGGTGGGACTTTTTCTTTTATTTATAATCTGATCTTGAATACATGAGGGATTTTTTTTTAAAGATTTTATTTATTTATTTAACAGACAGAGATCACAAGTAGGCAGAGAGGCAGGCAGAGAGAGAGAAAGGAGGAAGCAGGCTCCCTGGCTGAGCAGAGAGCCCAATGTGGGGCTCGATCCCAGGACCCTGAGATCATGAGCTGAGCCAAAGGCAGAGGCTTTAACCCATGAGCCACCCAGGCGCCCCCACATGAGGAATTTTTGTACCAAAATACTGGTTAAAAATGATAGCTTACCTCTTCCTTTCACACACACAAAAATATGTCTACAGTCAGCCAATGATTTTGGATACTAATTTTTATTAATAAAGACTACAATATATATTATATGTACTTTTTTTAAAGAAGATTTTATTTCTTTATTTGACAGAGAGATCACAGGTAGGCAGAGAGGCAGGCAGAGAGAAGGGGGAAGCAGGCTCCCTGCTGAGCAGAGATCCTGATGCGGTGCTCGATTCCAAGACCCTGAGATCATGACCTAGGCGGAAGGCAGAGGCTTAACCCACTGAGCCACCCAGGCGCCCCTATACATACATTCTTAAGTATATGTATATCTATCATCTGGCTTTCCATTCTTACTCAGCATGTCTCCCTTTAATCCGTATTGGTATAATCTGTACTTTAGTTAATATCTGGGGATGTTTAGTTATACTGTAGAAGAATAAAAGTAAAATAACAGATACATGAAATTCATAAGATATGCTGGTATACACAATGAATATTCTGTTAGATTTAAAAATAACAGTAGAGTTTATAAAATGCTTTAAGTACAGATCCTAACATCTGAGACATTATAGAAATATGTAAAATTCATTGAATAGATAATAAAAGATTTAAGAAAAATATGCTTAATCCTAAGAGAAGTAATAGTAATAGCAAAGAGGAAGATTAACATCTATATAGATTGTAACATAAAATAAGAGAAAATAAGGAAGCCAAGGCAAATAAAATTTCCATGGCAATATTAACTCTCAGCCATAGAACTTGTATTGGAGGACAAATAAATAATAAAAAAAGGGTGATGTTTTGAGAAATGATAACTTGAGATTTTAATCTCTCTGGCATGCTATAAAGATATGCTATGTATTAACATATTGTTATACACAGTATTTTACTAAATAATTGAATATACTTTATATTTGTGACTATATTAATTTTCTATTTCTAACCATAGTAGTTTCATCATTTCTCTGATTTCATGTTCAACCTTATTGGAATTATTTTTCCATTAAAATATTAAAAAAAAATAATTTCTTAGAGGTGTGCCTGGGTGGCATGGTTGGTTAAGCATCTGCCTTAGGCCTAGGTCATGATCCCAAGGTACTGGGATCCATGGAGCCCCCAGTCCAAGCTCCCTGCTCAGTGGGGATCCTGAGTTCATCTGAAATCAGGTTCCCCTTATTTATTTTTATAATATATAAGCTCTTGACTGATGCAGGAGTTACTTAGGGAATTACCTATATACAAAGGGGAAGATTATATATTTTATTAAATATTAAAAATTATTAAAATATTTTATATATTTTAGGGAGATGATTTAATATTTTATTTATAAGTAAATTGCATTACATTGTGATCAGATGATATGGTTATATTTCTATCTCTTGAACCAAATACAAAATTAATTTTAAATGTCAAGTGCTATATATATGTATAATTTGTATTCAAATTTTATCATGTCCTCTATTAATCGACTTAGTAAAGACTGTTTTATTTGTTTATTCCTAGAATTTATTTTTTAATATATTTTGAACCAAGTTATAAAACTTGGAATTTTAAAATTCATTGTAAAATATACCCTTTATTGTAACCTTTATGATTCCATTTAAATTTGCTTCCTTGAATTATCTTTTTATTTATTGAAATTACTACTCTTTTATTATTTTTTCCATAAATAAAAATGTACAGCATATTTTTATTTTATTTTCACCATTTAAAATATCTTTGTCAAATTTGGTGGCTTATTATTCAATCCTGCTATTTATACATATTATTAACTATCATGTTTGATCTTAGGTATTTGTGTTGGCTCTCATTTAGTGCTATATTCTTCAGTATATTGAATCACATATAAATTGATTTGAGTATGATTTATATCAATTGTAAAATGGACTTATGTTTTACATATCATCTGCTAGTTTTAAGGAATTGATGTTTAAGGTATTATTTAAAAATTAAAAGAATGAACAAAATGTTATATTTTTTAGTTGATTCTACTATTTTTGAAAAAACATTCTAATATTTTTGAAAAGTTATTCTTTCAACATCAGTGAATTAATACATTGTATATTATGTAGAAAAAGTGCCCACTGTCACAGTTGTTATATGTTCTAATTTCTGCTTGGACATAATTTGATACATATTTGGATATCTGCAGCATCAACTTTTTTTTTTAAGTTTTTTTTTTAATATTTTATTTATTTATTGCTGGACAGAGATCGCAAGTAGGCAGAGAGGCAGACAGAGAGATAGGGAGAAGCGGGCTCCTCACTGAGAAGGGAGCCTGATGCGGGGCTCGATCCCAGAACCCTGAGATCATGACCCGAGCTGAAGGCAGAGGCTTTAACCCACTAAGTCACCCAGGCGCCCCAGCGTCAACTTTTTTATAGGTCATTTTTTCTCTTTCCTTATTAGTTCATGTCTTAGTTTTAATCTTAATTAGGGAGAATTTTTCTGTCTGTTTAGTCACCTTCAAGAAGTTTTAAATAACTATAATAACTATTTTAGTTATATACCAATGTTAACATACTGATACATTTTAAATTATTGTATTAATAAAATATTATATAATGAAAATAATGGAACAAAACCAACAATATTTTGTTAGTATATTTGGACAATATTAAAACTATCTCAATAAATGATAATAGAGTAAGAATTATAGGGGGCGCCTGGGTGGCTCAGTTTTTAAGCATTTGCCTGTGGTTCAGGTCATGACCCCAGGGTCCTGGGATGCAAGCTCCGCAGGAAGCCTGCTTCTCCCTCTCCCACTCCCACTGCTTGCGTTCCCTCTCTCGCTGTCTCTCTCTGTCAAATGAATAAAATATTTAAAAAGTTATACATATATGATTTATAAACATTTTTTTCAGAATATTTAATTTTATGAGAAGTCAAGGATATGTTGCCTAATTAATCATAGTGTTTTCTCTGCATTAGTACAATCAAAAAGTGTGATGATGATTATTGAACTGAAAAGGCAGAAAAAAATCGACCAGATCTGGGCTTATTGAATATTTTAATCATGGGTTTAATTTTAGCAAACATATCAATAACATATTAGATACTGTCTTTTTTTCAAACACATGACATAAATGCTATTATCACCATTTGACAGGTGAGAACACTGAGGTTTTTTTTTTTTAATTTTTTATTTCTTTTCAGAGTAACAGTATTCATTGTTTTTGCACCGCACCCAGTGCTCCATGCAATCCGTGCCCTCTCTAATACCCACCACCTGGTTCCCCCAACCTCCCACCCCCCCACCCCTTCAAAACCCTCAGATTGATTTTCAGAGTCCATAGTCTCTCATGGTTCACTGAGATCAGATCAGGTAATCTGATCTCAGAACTAGAATTCTCAAATTTCTATATGTGCCCCAACCCATCCTACTCCTTTCTTTGATTTGTATCTTCTTTTAAAAATTTCTTTCCTTTCTTTTTAGATTTCAACCCCAGTTTGTGATTTGACATGTATGAATGACAATCTTTGTGTCTTTATTTGCTGTTTGGTGATAAGAATAGTGAGTGCATGGGAATCAGTAAGCTTAGTTTTTAAGTTTGACCCTTTTGACCCTTTTAAGTTTTCCTTGTTTTTTGAAATTGTAAAGGTCCTAATTGCAGTACAATACCACAAAATCAATAGAGTATAGATTGCCAAGAAACTCAGAAAAAAACATATGCAAGAACTGGTACACCCAGGCGATATACTAGAAGTCAGAAAACTATTTTTTGTTTTGTTTTGTTTTTGGTGTTAACACAAAGTGTTGGAAAGCAAAGTCCTAATACTAAAAATAAATGTTTTTTAGAAGTCATCTGGGTGGCTCAGTTGGTTACATGTCTGCCTTCAGCTCAGGTCATGATCTGGGAGTCCCAGAATGGAGTCCAAGGATGGAGTCCTCCAGCAGAGTCCCTGCTCAGCAAGGAATCGGCTTCTCTCTCTGACCCTCCCCCTTCTTGTGTTTTCTCTCTCTCACTTTCTCTCTCTCAAATAAATAAAATCTTTTTAAAAATGCTTTTTGCAGATTAGTACAATAGAACATATCTGATAAGTGACATCTAGTAACTGCAAACAAAATCCATGAATTTACTTTCAAGCTACCGATGTCCATAAGAGCAGATTGTATTAAAAATTCTCAGAGGGGACACCTGTGTGGCTCCATTGGTTAAGTGGCCAGCTTTTGGCTTTGGCTCAGGTCATGATCTCGGGGTCCTGGGATGAAACCCTCTATCAGGTTCTGTACTCAGCAGGGTGTCCCCTTGAGATTCTCTCTCTTCCTCTCTTTCTGCCCCTCCCCCCACTTGTTCACGCATGCGCTCTCTCTCTCTCTCTCTCTCTCTCTCTCTCTCTTAAATAAATAAATAAATCTTTAAAAAATGATTAGGGACTTCAGTTGACACACTTCAATGAATTAATATTTTGATGTGAACACCAAAATTCTTCATGTGATCTTGTGAAGTATTTTGTGATCACAAATTTTCATTTGATCTTCATGTGAAATTAGTAGAAACACGGTGATCAGCATAAAATACATGGTAGATCTACCACTTTTCTTCATCTTCTACATAATGTATTAAACTTGTTGTACATATTTATCATATCTTCTCCCAGTTTCCTAATCTCAGATAACAGCTCCACATTTTTCCAGATGCCCAGCTCGCTAAATGGAATCTCTATGTTTTAATTCTATTACTTTTTTCTTTCTGCTACCCAAAAGCACACAGAAATTCTACTCAAATGTAGTCAGTTCATTGTATCTCAAAACACTTCTCATTTTTAACCACGTCTTACTTCAACTTTTATGATCCTAAATATAGATGCTTTCTCTTTTTTTGGTAATTATAGTATAACTGGTATTGACAAATTCAACTTGTGGCCACTTCTGCCCTTTTTTAGTCTAATTTTTGCTCTGCAATCACATGGATCTGTCTACTACATAATTAAGACAAATTCACTCTCATTGTTTTCCTCCTAATCATTGTAATAAAATTTGTATGCCTAGGCATAGCCCAAATGGATCTAAATTATATGGCCACTTCTTACCTCCCCAGTGTCACCTCAAAGCACTCTCTTCCACAAACACAGAGTACAGGTACACAATCATTCTTTCTTTCATCTTTTCTTTTTTTTTTTTAATTTTTTCTTTTTTCTTAAAAGAAGAAAAGAAGTTAATTTTTTTCTCATCTTTAGGGCCTTTCCAATTGTTCATTATTTTTTTAAACAGGCATATTCTTTCTTCAGTTATTTGGGGAACATTCGGGGCTTGGCTAAACTGTTATCTCCTTTTTGGCTAAACTGTTATTTCCTGTGACTACAACTTCTAAAATGTTATCTTCCACTTCATTTCAGTTATTCATAACTTTGCTTTCTTTATTTTGTACATAGTAAACAATATTATTTGAAAATATTATATAGTTTTGTTTTTTCATTTTTCCTGAATAAATATAATTTTAAGACTATTTTTAGAGCACTTTTAGGTGTACAACAAAATTGAGAGAAAGGTAGAGTTTTCCCATATACCCCCTCCCCCACACATGCATAGCTTTTCATGTTATTAAACAACATTCATCAGAATGGTACATTTCTTTTTTTTTTTTTTTTAACCAAGGGTGAACCTGAATGGGTACATCATAAATACATTAAGTCCATAGTATACATTAAGGTTTACTCTTGGTGTTGTATAGTTTATGGGTTTAGAAAAAAGTATGATGGCATATCGATCATTACAATATCATATAAAGTATTTCCACTTCCCTAAAAATCCTGTCCTCTGCTTATTCATCTCTCCCCACTTCATTTTTAGAAACCACTGATCTTTTTACTGTCTCCATAATTGTGTCTTTTTGTGTTGTTGGAATCATACATTATGTAGTCTTCTCAGATTGGCTTCTTCTACTTAGCAATATGCATTTGTTTCCTTCATGACTTTTTATGGCTTGATAGCTAATTTCTTTTTAGCTTTGAATAATATTGAATTGTCTGGATGTACCACAGTTTATTTATCCAATCACTCACTAAGGACATCTTGGTTATCCAATCACAACCAAGGACTTCTTGGTTACTTCCAATTTTCCCAATTGCAGTAAAGTGACTATAAATATCTGTATGCAGTTTTCATGTGGATGTAAGTTTTCATCTCCTTTGAGCAAATACCAAGGAATTGGTTGCTGGATCATATGGTATGAGTTAAATTTTGTAAGAAACCACCCAACCTTTTTATAGAGTGGCCGACTCCAAATGCTGGTGAGAATATGGAGTGATAGGAACTCTCACACATTGCTGTTGAGAATGCTAAACAAAACAGCCAATTGGAATATACTATTTATTTTTTTCATATTTGGGTGTCTTTTCAACCATAGTACAAACACCAGGAAGTTCATAACTTTCTTTTTAACATCTAGGAAGGAGCATATAGAAAACTTCAATATATATTTATTGAGTTAATAGATTAGCTTCAAAAAGAATCTGAAATAAATTTTATGCCCATCCCATCAGGTATATAACAGAAATATTAAATAATTACAACAAAAGTTATTTTAATATTTGGGCAAATAGTTTTTGTAATCATGTATAATTCCAGCTCCTTAAAATCATCTCTTCTTATCCTTTTTAATGGTTTGGTCATTATTAACTCATACAGTTAAAGTAACTCTTAAAGAGTAAGTAGAGGGTAAAAAAGCCACCTAAAAATAATTGAAGCAGAATTTCTTTAAATCTTACCTCTGCTCCTCATTGTCTTCATAGAATATGAGGGCAAAGTAATGATAACATTGGTAGAGAGAAGGAAATCATCCTGTCTACTGTCATAAAAAAAAATCAATTTTTAAAAATCAATTATTTTATGCAAAGCAAAACAAAGCAAAGACAACTGATACTGGCTCAAAACATTCTTTGAAGGAGCATGTGCACCCAAATGTTTATAGCATCAATGTCTACGATAGCCAAACTATGCAAAGAACCTAGATGTCCATTAACAGATGAATGGATAAAAAAGGTGTGGTATATATATACAATGGAATACTATGCAGCCATCAAAAAAACCAACAAAATCTTGCCATTTGCAATAGTGTGGATAGAACTAGAGGGTATTATGCTAAGTGAAATAATTCAGTCAGAGAAGAACAATTGTCATATAATCTCTCTGATATGAGGAATTTGAGAGGCAAGGCAGGGAAATCCTATGGGGAAGGGAGGGAAAAAATAAAACAAGATGGGATGGGGGAGGGAGACAGGCATAAGGGACTCTTATCTCAGGAAACAAACTGAGTGTTGCTGAGGGGGTGGCAGGGAGAGGGATAGGGTGGCTGGGTTATGGACACTGGGGATGGTATGTGCTATGGTGAGTGCTGTGAATTATGTAAGACTGATGATTCACAGACCTCTACCCCTGAAGCAAATAATGCATTAAATGTCAATTAAATATATATAGATAAATAAATAAATAAATAAATCCCAAAAAACCCTGACTCATTGGTTATCCTTATCCTTCCAAATCTGTTCCTTTTGCCATGTTCCTCCTTTCTCATCTTGTTAAATGGTATGTTGTGAACCCATTGTTCAAGCATAATTAAAGTTCAGTCTGTCTCTCTTTTGTCTTTCCATCTGAACTGTTGTCTTCTTATTCCAAGTCACCTTTTTCTAATATTGATATCCTTAAATTGTTCCTGTGATCAACCATCCTCTGAAGAAAAGCTTATGGAATGGAGTAAAAATAGGGAATATGAGTTATTGAAACAACATTCAGTAGATGGTGGTAAAGGAAAGTGTTTTTTAGGCAGAGATGAAAAAGCCAAGTTATATCACATAGTCTGGAAATCCCAGTGTTTGTGGCAAAAATGATGAGTAACAACAAGCATATGTAGTGTAATCATGACTAACAAATTAGATCCACATACGCTAGTTTCTGTAATGTCTCAAATTCAAAGTACCTTTCATGTGCTTTAGGAACCTAAAACTTTGGGGAAGCCAAAGTAAGTAAAGACACAGTGCATGTGTTCCTTTTGAAAAAAAGAGATTGAATATAATGAGACTAGAATCTTCCTGCAAAAACCCTGGTGAGATAAAACTATCGATCTAAATTAGAGTCATAATTATAGCCCTTCAAATGAGAGAAGAGAGTAATGGCATAGGTAGATTCTACAGGTTTTGACTGGTACTATTGCTCTGAAAAATGAAGGTGAAGTGAGAAATATGAGACAGAGACAGCAAACAAACAGGGAAGAGAAGTCCTATCACTTCCAGCATCCTCAGGAAAGCTTGTCCTTCTTACTTCAACTAGAAAACAAAATATTTATCAAATTATATCCCTCCTCCCCTTTTCTCTTTCCCTCTTTTTCTTCCTACTTGCACAGGCACAGACTCACATATGCACACATACTTACCAACACTCGAGCAAATGCCATCAACACCAACATCATCACCCACCATTACCATGATCAACAGCTTCATTTTTAGATCCTGCCATCTTGTTTCAGCTTAATAATTAATATGAGTACTTGTCACATTAACCATTTTCTCATAACGTTTCCTCATCCACTCTCACAATATCTACAATACATTTACCTCTCAGTTATAGATTTGATATGTTTATAATTCCTCTCTCTATGCTAGTTTCTGCCATTAGTTTAATATCTCATCTTTAAATTGAATGAAATTAGGATTATTAACTAAATAAGGTCTAAATATCCACTATTAGAATGAAACTATATATGCCTGAGAAGGAAACAAACAAGTGATTCTTCTCTAAGCTTCATGTATGGAAATGTTTTATAAGTGAATAAAAATCCAGAGGGAAATGATTCAAAATTCAACTGTATAATTTTAAAAAACAATCATTAAAATGAAATAATAATAACAGGCAAACAATAAACTGACACACTGAGAACATATTTGCAACATATACCATAAAGAGCTAATAATATCCCTAATATAAAAAGAGCTTTAAAAATTGAGGAAGGAAATCCAATATAAAAAAGTTGGAAATAAAATAAATGTCCATCCATATAAAAGTAGTTAAATAAGGTATGGTTTATACAACCAGTGGAGGAAGAAAGAATGAAAATGGACTCTATGAATTGTTATGGAGTGGTTTCTGAGACATACTGTAAGATGTTGTAAAAAAGAAAATTATCAAAAATTATGCTCATATTGGGACACCTGGGTGGCTCAGTTGGTTGGGCGGCTGTCTTGGGCTCAGGTCATGATCCCAGCATCCTGGGATCGAGTCCCGCATCGGGCTCCTTGCTCAGCAGGGAGCCTGCTTCTCCCTCTGCCTCTGCCTACCACTCTGTCTGCTTGTGCTCACTCTCGCTCCTCTCTCTCCCTGACAAATAAATAAATAAAATCTTAAAAAAATTTATGCTCATATTTCTGCTTTTGTTTAAAGAAATATAATAAGGGGAAACCAGAAGTAATAAAATTGGGTAGTTATAGTCATCGGGTGGAGAAAGGGAGAAATGAATGTGAAAATAAGAACAGGGTAGAAGAAATGAGGAGCAAGTGATACATCTCTGAACATACCTTTTCTAAAAACAAATATTTTATTGTGGTAAAAACAATATGAAATCTACCCTTTTAGCAAATTTTAAGCATGCAATATTATTTTGACTATAGATACAATGTTGTATAGCAGATCTCCTGAACTTACTCTCTTGCATAAATGATACTTTATGCCTATTGATTAGTAACTTCTTGTTTCCTCCCTCTCCTTCCCCATGTAAATCACCATTCCACTCTTTGATTCTATTAATTTGACTATTTTAGATGATTCATTTAAGTGGAATCATGCAATATTTGTCTTTCTGTAGAATTAAAATTAAAATCTTCAAAAGATACTTGTTCTTACTTATTACTACCGTAGTATTGAGTATGGTCAGAGTTAGATTTTTGTTTATTTCAGGCATATGTAACATAACTAAACCCTCTGGGGTATACATACTGAATTTTCTTAAGTCTAACAAGAAAAATCAAATTGACATAAACATTTTAAACTTAATGAAATATCGTGTGGCAGCTTTAAAATCCTAGTCGGATAATTCTAACAGCTGAGTAATCCATGGAATAACAGAGTAGTAGGATGGAAAACTAGCAATGCACACAGCTTTGTTAAAACCATGAGGATAAGAAGGGACTGTTTTTCTACTTTTGTTTGATTGGACTATAGCAGGTATTTTTAAAAAAATTTTCTGTCCTACTGGGCCATTATTTTCCCAGTCCCTTACCTAGAGAGAAGGTCTTTTGATGAAATTTTTATTTGTCATTATTGGTGTTTCTTGTATGGTAGCATTGACCATGCCCTGTCTAAGATATATGGCAGACAACAACAAAGAAAGGACCCATAGTAGAGAAATTCCTCAAATCCAAGGCCCCTTAGTATTCCTTTGTCTTTCCAATTTTTAAAATTTTTTATCCTTTTTAAATTTTTTAAAAAATATTTTATTTTTCATTTGCCAGAGAGACAGAGCAAGAGAGTGGAAGCAGGGGGTGCTGCAGAAGGAGAGGGAGACACACAGTCCCTGCTGAGCAGGGAGACCTATGTTGAAGGCAGACTATAAAAATGCAGGAAATAGGATAGTAGCTGCCGGGAGTGAGGGCAGGGGAGGAAAATGGTGAGGTTTCAGTAAAAGGGTCCAATATTTCAGTCATGAAAGATGAGTACGTCCTAGAATAAGCCCAACTGACTGAGCCACCCAGATGACCCAATATTTTTTTATACTTTTTTTCCCCTTTTATCTGTGATTTTTTTTTAAACAAAGAAGTAATTAGAAGAACCTAGTAGGAATTGGACTTCTCCATCTTGGCTAGTTCTTTTCATTATATGTCTATGAGGATCAGACCCTGGCTTGATGGTCTGACATTGCCACTTATCATTTACTAAGGTAATTGCTAACACCCAATTCTGTTGCTTTGCAGCCTTGCCATATTTACTGATTATTTGGAAGCAGCCCAGGATGGGCCTCCTGAACTCCTGCACATATTGTTGGATATCTCAAGATTGCAAGGCCCTGACTACTCATGCACTTTATAGTTATCTTGAATTAAATAAAAAAGGAGAGTGTATTGACAAAAATTAAAAGTTATAGAAAAAGACCAAAATGCAAATTATAACTGAAAAATACAATGACAACAATAAAAACTCTGTGGGCTTAATAGTATAGTGGCGATGACAGAGAATAAATTCTGTGAACTCAATGAACTTGAAGTCAGATCAATTGAATTTATTCAATCAATACAATAGAAGGCATAGAGGTTAAAAAAAGAAAGAAAGAAAGAAAGAAAGAAAGAAAGAAAGAAAGAAAGAAAGAAAGAAAGAAAGTCTTAGGGACAAGAGCAACACTAACAAATCCTTATCATCCAACTCCAAGAGAGCAAAGAGAAAGAAGGTGGGACCAAAAAAGAACTCAAAGAAATAATGATTTTAAAATCTCCATTTTTTGAGAAAGGCATAAATCTACAGATTTAAGAACCTGAACCTCAAATAGAATAAACCTAAAGAAACTCATGTCAAGATATATCATAATAAAATGTCTAAAAGCTGATGATAAACAAATAATCTTGGAAGAAGTCAGAGAAAAAGAACACATTATCTATAGGGGAAAAACGTTTTTCATCTGAAATTTTGCAGGTCAGAAGGAAATAAACACACTTTAAATGCTAAAAGAAAAGAACCATCAACTGTGAGATGTAACTGACAAAACTATCCTTTGGGAGTAAAGACAAACTAAGATATTCTCAGATAAAGTCAAACTAAAAACATGTGTCACTTTCAAACCTATCCTTTCCTTATACAGAAAGGAAATATAATAGAAAAAGGCTTGGAATTGCATAGAGAAACTTAAAACATGGAATCAGTACAAATAAAGATAAATAGACCATTAATCTCATGATTTGCCTAAAATCACATTTGATGCTGAAGTAAAAATCATAACACATCACATGTTGTGTACAATGTATGCCAAGGAAATTCTTAAAATAATTATTGACAAATTGGGGAGGGTAAAAGGACCGAAACAGAATTAAAATTTCAACATTTACATTAATTGGCAAAAAGCGTTAATGCCAGTTGACTGCCATAAGATTTTTATGTACATTATAATATCTAGACCAATCACTAAGAAAACTATAGAAAGCAACATACCATAAAACACTATAAATAAATTAAGAAGAAATCTTAAATACTTTTCAAGTGACTCACATATCTTGGACTATTTGGGCTACCATAGCAAATTACCATAGACTGGGGGCTTAATCAACAAATACTTAGTACTCACAGTTCTGGAGGATGGAAATTTCAAGATCAAGTTGCCCTTGACAGATTCATTTCTCAGTGAGGGTGCTTTTTCTGGCCTGTGGACAGCCATCCTCTTACTGTATTTTCATATGTTGGAAAACAAAAAGAGCTCTTGTATCTTATTGCTGAATGCCCAACTTTCCAGCAATGGGAACCAATGCTGACTCCCTGATATGCCACCATTCTTCAAAAAACTCCATACTTGATAATAGTAGACTCTGCCAAATGGAGTCAGTGATTCATTCTTAAAAGGTAGACACATAATGCAGGTATGGGTTTTCCTTTCCTGCCCAAAGGGCATCAGCTAGTGCAACTATTTAGAACTTTATTAAGTGTTTCCTCTATCAACACAGGATCCATTTTCCATCATATCTGTCCAGGGTTCTTTCTCACATTATCCCAAATGTTGGGAGTGGCCCATAACTTGGCATCCAAAATACTATACAGAAGTTGTTGGCCTGATAACTTGTGTACAGAGCGATGTACTAGCTTAAAGGCAATGCTTTAGTAAAATGAAGCACCATCCGTTAGGACAGGCTCTACACTATTATAACACATTCATACATATACATATGCTGATGCATGTATATATGCCCTTTATATAGTGCCATTTCTTCAACAGGAACATGAAGTCCAAGATCCATGGAGTTAGAAACAGAAGTAGCTCTCCTTATCAACACTCCCAGTGTGCTTTCACTCACCTCAACTTTGGGCTCTGAAAATTTAGAGGTTTTGGTTCTGAAAAGGAGAACACTAATGCCAGGGGACAGAGAAAGAGAGTGAAACATAAGCTGTGATATGGGACATGGGACTAGGATATGACACATTCCTTGTGTTAAGGGAGCAGAGGGCAGGAATCACCATCCAGACTGGGGAACTGATCCTGATCATCAAGAGGACATAAGGGTGCAGTCACACAACAGAAGGGATCAGGATGATGTTAGGTACCCAGATGTTTCTCTTGAGAAGTTCTTGTATTTCTCTTGCCCAAGTTTGACAGCAAATACAAATGTTTAGCAACTGTATCCTGAGAAAAGAATGTGATGGGGCTCAAATCCATCCAAGACAAAGGTTTTGATTATATCTCTCTATACCATGACACCAACTGTTGTCCTAGCAAAGGATGAGCATGGAGAAAATAGAACATGGGTTATAGGAGAGGAGACAATGAGTTTTACATTTGGTCCTGAAACTAGATGTAGTATTTTGGTTAGTAATTCAGCTTAATATGGTTGTTTCCTATACTTCTTCTAGAAGTTTATTAGAAACTTAAAGAAGCTGGCATCAAGGGTGATCTGTGTTGAACATTGATGCACTGCTTAGATCTCCCTTCAGTGAAGAATCCATTAAACTTCTGAGGATGCTTAACGTGGACAGTCTTCAGCTGAATGCCCTTCTGTGATTTTTGCCAGCTGCCTGATACTTTTGCTCACAAAGTCACAACTCTTCCTACAAAATTAACATCCAATAACTGATTTAGGGAGCATAAAGAATGGCCATCTCTGTTCACTAGGGTAACACCAAAGGGTGGTTATTTCTCTGGATCTCCCCATGAGAACTGTCCAAACTGTTTCTGGGTCTACCTTATAGCTCAGCTTCTCCATCTGCTACTCCTGCTTCCTTTCTATCTCTTTCATGGGTGTTGTTTGTAAGGGTACTTTACACACTAAACAGTAATAATCTGCTTGGTAAACTATATCTTGAAGTCTTCTTTCTATAGAACACTTTACAAGGGGTGACACTTAGAACTAGAACCAGGATGTGAGCTGCCCCGTGTGACCTGGAATCATGGAGGGCAGAGATATCCGAAAGCAATTAGATTCCTGATGTGTAAATCCATGTTTCTCCCCCTCCCAGTTTTTCAGTCATCTTTTAGGAACTTAACTACCAGAATGTGTCCAGAAGTAAATTGGCAAAGTAAACTGAGAAATGGTCCTACCCTAAGATTCAGAGTAGAGCAGAGCAATAAAAAATTACCTGAAAGCAAACAGAAAAATAACCAGTAAAGCCAATAGGTAATATGCCAGATTCTCCACTTAGAGGACATGAAATTTTTGCACTTTTAGGAATAGAATTGACATTTAAAAAAGCTTTTAAAATATAAACCTCCATTTCAAAATAGGTTTTAAAGAACTAGTAAATCTTCCAGTGATCAGGTTTATATTTTCTCCGTATTTTTTCTGGGTGGTCAATGTATTCAGTGAAATTAGTTGTTTCCTATATACATATTTTTAAAATTTATCTATCTTTCTGTCTGTCTAGCTACATATCTAAGTATAATATATTTTAAAATTTGGAAAAATAAGCATTATGCAATGGCTGCTAAGATTGTAGCTAGTCCCTGTATGACTAAGTAGAGAGTGGCTTCCACCATCTGATCAATACTGAGTTATTACTGGGGATTAATACTAGATATTATAATAAGAAAACTAGGTAAGAATATTAGGTATATGGGGTGCCTATGTGGCTCAGCCAGTTAAGTGTCCAACTTTTGATTTCAGCTCAGGTCATGATCTCAGAGTCCTGAGATTGAGTCGCATGTCAGGCTCTAGTCTCAGCTCTGAGTCTGCTTGAGATTCTCTCTCTCCCTCTCCTTCTCCCTATGCCCTTGCCCCCACTCATGCTCTATCTCTTTTGAAAGTAAATAAATAAAATATTTTTTAGAAAAAGAAAAAGAATACTAGGTATAGAAAAGGTAAGAATTATCTTCTCCATGCATAAAGAGAAAGCACAACAAAATCACCTAAGCAAAATATGCTAAGATTTACGAAAATGCTACAGCTAGACCCACAATAAATTAAAGAATATTTCTTTCTTCAAGATTCTTTGCAAGGAAAGAGTAGAAGAATAACATAACAAGTACTGTCAGCTAAAATTTCTACTATGACAACACATATGATTGGAGACAACTTTTTTTTTGGTTTATTTCAGGTATATATAATTTATAACTAAGATTATTGAAATATATTTATTGAATTTTCTTAAATAAGAAAAACATAATTGATATAAATATTTTAAATCTGTCCATGACTTCTCAATAGCACACTTATTCCATGTATTAATGAAAGTGATTTAATTTATTAAATGGAGTATCTTGTAACTACTAACATAGTTATTTAAGATTATAGAGTACAATTAAAATATTTATTTCTATAATATTAATTTTAAATAGTTTAAAATAGAAATCCTTGCCTTTTAAAAAATTATTTTAAATCAATTAACATATGGTATATTATCAGTTTCAGAAGTAGAGTTTAGTGATTCATCAGTTGCATATAACACCTAGTGCTCATTCCGTCAAGTACCTTCCTTAATGACCTTCACCCATTTACCCCATCCCCCCCACCCACCATCCCTCCAGCAGCCATTAGTTAGTTTCCTGTGGCTAAGAGTCTCATATGGTTTGTCTCCCTCTCTGACTTTGTCTTATTTTATTTTCCCCTCCCTTCCCCTATGTTCATCTGTTTTGGGAAATCCATGATTGTATTAAAATTAAGTAATCAAAATGACAGGAAACAATTAAATAAATATAAATAAAAATATAAATGTAGTAAAAGTATATACCTTTTGCATGAGTATATTTGAAATAAAAACATATTTGTGAGTCATAAAAAACTGTCTTAAAAATTTCTCCTCACTGAATTTTTAATCAATTAGGAAATATTTCCGTTAATAGAGTTGCAATATAAAATAAGTATACTGAAATATGCTCAATTTTTTTGTTATCTGAAGTATATACTTCTTAAGGCTTTAACTCAATTTTTTTCAGTGAAATACAACAAATTTCCCAAAGTGATTTAAACTTTCAAGGTAAATTGGTTTGGAATATCCAGAAGAAAGTATCTGTATCTTGAGTGTATGTGACTAATGGTTACATTTTCATCTCATAAATCTGTAGGTAAAATTTAGTCATTTACTAACACTCTGATTTAAAGCATACATGGATTTTTCTCTGAAGCAAAGAAGTCAGAATCACATTAGGGACAAGCAGTTACAAATAAAATATGTTGCGCTTCACACAAAGATGACACTTCTGACATTCCTTGAATTGAATGAAACACTGAGTGATTTTTTTCTGAAAATTAGATGGGTGGGCCTTAAGTTATCTAGTTTCTTGTTCTGTACTCTGAGCTAGTTGTGACTTTTTCACTTTATTTTTCTATGGGCTAGTGGCAATATTTAAAATTTTAGTTAGTGAATTTTTATATCTCAAAACATTTCATATATATAAAGAGTGAGGTATTAAAATATTAGTAGGCTCGAGTAAATATAAATGCAGCAATATTTAAATGCATTTGGAGAATGATGTATTATAAAAGTATAAATAGGTTCAGGTATTCTAATAATTATTAATAATAACTTTGAATATTAGAAAATAGATGCACTACTTGATTTTCCTAAAAGAATTTGAATATATGATACTTAATATTAGAACAGAATTGTGTTCCATGGAATTACATTTTTAGGTATTCTGACTTATTCAAACTTAGTAAAAGAAAATCTAATCTTAGCCATACTTTCTATGAAGCTTTAATGAGTTGTGATCCAATTAAAGTTACCAAAATTCTACATAAGATACATTTTTCCCAACACTAACAAATATATTTCAGACACTGAAAATGTCATTTTATTTTTTTTCCTTTTTCAAGGTTTTGTTTAAATTCCAGTTAGTTAACAAATAATGTAATATTAGCTTCAGCTGTACAATTTAGTGATTCAACACTTCCATACACCATCCAGTGGTCATCACAAGTGCACTCCTTAATCCCCATCACCTATTTCATCCATCTCTCAGCCCACCTTCTGATAACCATGAGTTTGTTTTCTATACTTAAGAGTCTGTTTCTTGGCTTGCCTCTTTCTCTTTTTTTCTCTTATGATCATTTGTTTCATTTATTAATTGCCACATAAGAGTGAAAGCATATAGTAATTTATTTAATAGTTTCCCCATAATTTCAACAAAATTATGAAAAAAAAGTTATATTCAAAATGCGCTAGTACTAGGAAGCTTTTTTCTTACCAAAACTGTGTCTTAAGCTGCAAATGCCTTAATGTTCATCATTGTTTTTGGAAAAAAATGTGTTTATTGTCTCTTCTCTAATTTTTAGACACTACCCAATGAATAACATGAGAAACCATCAAAAGCACACAATTTCCAAATACAGTTGTTTTTGACATTCAGAAAAAAAAAATCTATATAATAATTATTTTAATAAGAACACCAAACTATTGGTAATAGTTTCTTTGAGTGGTGGCTATGTTTTAATTAAATATCAAGGTTATAATGTTAATTTAGTCACAATCCTCTCAATTCAGTAGAGATTATCAGCAGCAGGCAGTGTGAGGCTCTCGTTTTGTTTGTTGTTATTGTTAAAGCTCTATTTTCTTTTCCAGTTCTTCTTGTTCTCCCTTCATAAAGCCTTTAGATAAAATTTGTATTTTTCACAGACATTTAATTATATTTTACACAAAGACATTGGGTTATACATTTTATCATTCTCAGCTAGCTGTTTGTAGAAACTGTCTATGTCTCACTATGTCTAACTTGTTGTTTCCAATTGTTGCATAATTTTTCACAGTATGTATCAATCACATTTTGTTATTGTGTCCATCCAGTGATAGGTTTCCAGGGTACTCATCTATCTTCAACCAAAAGCATTAATAACCTGAATATCTTTGCAGATATCCTACCAATGAAATGTGTTAAGAATTACACTAGGAAGTATGTCCAGGAGTAGGAATACTGAGTTATTTTATTTATTTTTATTTTTTAAAGATTTTATTTATTTATCTGACAGAGAGAGATCATAAGCAGGCAGAGAGGCAGGCAGAGAGAGAGGGGGAAGCAGGCTCCCTGCTGAGCAGAGAGCCTGATGCGGGGCTCGACCCCAGGACCCTGGCATCATGACCTGAGCCGAAGGCAGAGGCTTAACCCACTGAGCCACCCAGGCACCCCGGAATACTGAGTTATAAAGCACATGCATTTCTATTTCGACAATGCAATGTCAGAAAGTTATTATTTTAGTTTGCCTTCCCTTCCAAAAGTGTTTCTATATCCCTACATTCTTGTCAACACTTGGTATTATACAGATTTCTAGTATTTCCCACAGTGTTGAATATTAATGGATTTAATTGCTATTTTGATTTGCATCTTATTATTTTTCAATTATCAGTTTGGATATCTTTGTATATATTTGTCAGGAATTGGCTTTTTTTTTTTTTTGTCTATAACCTGCTTTATCTTTATTCTTAGGCAATTTTCCCTATAGGCTCTGGTATGTCTATTGTTATAAGCAAGAATTTGCTGAATATTTCAAATATTAATTCCTTCTTAGTCTAGGATTATCTGGGCATAATCTCTAACCTTTTCCAAAGTAGTTAATTTTGTCTAAGGTATTTTTTTGTTAATTAGAATTTTTATTTATTTGTTTGTTGCTTGGTTGGTTTGTTAATCAGAGCATTTAAATTCACCATAATCAATTCCATAATTCTTTCTCTATTTTTTATGCTTTTGGGGAATTGTGTATGAATTTACTATTCCATTTTGTGTCATTTTCTCTTTAGATATTTTTTAGAACACATCTCAATTTGAATCTGTCTAACATTTTGTCATCTTATTCATTATGACAGGTATACCACAGAAATAATGTTGTGGCCTTCTTAGACCATTATATCAAGAGGCAGACCATTGCTATTTACTTTACTTTCAACCATTGCTATTTACTTTAATCTCCTGGTATAAAGACAACTCTCTGGTTTCTTCATTGTAAGGTAGTTATTTTTTCCTTTTAAATTAATAATTGCATCATGGGAAGATACTGAGAGACTGTATAAACATACTATTTTTTTTCTTTATTCATACTTAGAAAACAAGGAATCATCAGAATTATGAAATTGTTTAAAATTGAAAAGCTAAAAAAAATACAGTAAAATGAAATTAAAAAGAAGAGAACAGAACATATTCAGGGATGAAAAGAAAAGTTCAAAAAATTTAAAGAATGTATAATTAACTTCCTCAAATGTTGTGCCTATGTGAAATAACAACAGAATTCTACAATGATAATTGATCAGATATTTTCACTCATTAGTTTTGTTGATGATTCTTGGCTGAATAATTTGGCAACTGGCAACTTCTTAACTCCACGACTTCTTATACAATTGTTGGCTTTTCTATTGTAAGAGAGTTGTTTTCCTGCTACATAATTTATTTTGTTATTTTGTTATTTATGTATTTTTATGTCCATTTCTTTATTTACAGCAGTGTGTTTATTGGTTTCTTGTTTTATTCACTAATTATATCCTTTTTCTACTACAGGTCCTTTATACACGTCCCCATTGTTGTTTGATAACTACTTTATTTTCTGCCACCACAAAATCTGCCAGGCTCATTTTCTACCTATATCATCCAGACCTGGAGGCAATCATTTCTCCAAGGAACACTGATTCCTTTCTGTGAAGAATAAAATTTGCATAGAATAATAGTTGAGTCCAAAACTGGAATGATCATTGTGCTCATTTCTTCTGTGGTGTCATTGCTTGTCAAAAGGGAAGGAGATGCATGAATTCTCAGATCATACATACATGTATACATAAGTATGTGTGCACACACATACACATAAATATATATCTATATACATAAAGTTATGAGTTCATGATTTCAAGCCAGGTCCCCTTTTCCATATTTATATTTTCCCTCCCTGTCAGTGAAAAAACCATTACTTAAAATAGTTTTACCTATTTGTCAGTCCACAATATATAAATAGTATAGTATGGTTTCAAAATTGCTAGTCTATGGCTGTGTAAAGAAGAAAACAAAACTCTATGAATTAGAGCTTATATTATAAACTTTTTCTTTAGCCTGAGGTTATATAGATTAAATACTGCACACAAATTTTAGTTTTTTACTTTCTCTGGCCTATCTTTCACCATTGTTATGTAATTCACTTAAAATATGTTTTAGTTCCTTTGTTCCCTTTTGGCATTTCATTTTAAGTATCGTTTTCCCAATGTCATTTTTTTTTTTAAAGATTATTTATTTATTTGACAGACAGAAATCACAAGTAGGCAGAGAGGCAGACAGAGAGAGAGGAGGAAGCAGGCTCCCTGCCAAGCAGAGAGCCCGATGTGGGACTCGATCCCAGGACCCTGGGATCATGACCTGAGCCAAAGGCAGAGGCTCAAACCCCTGAGCCACCCAGGTGCCCCCCAATGTCATTTATTATAATTACTTTCTTTGGGTATGTGAAACATTATCATGGTTCCAAAAGTCAGATATGTGTAAAATGAAACAGAAAAGTGATTTCATTCCATATTAATGCTACCCTCCCCACCCAGTTCTCATCCATCTTCTCTAGGTAACCCAGCTCATTGTGCTATGTTGTATCATTTGTGGCTTCCCTTTTGCAATATTGAAATACACGTATATTTTACTGTTCTCCCGTCACCTGTTTTTTTTTTTTTTTTTTTTAAACACAAAATGCACTGAGAAGTGGCATTTCTCAAAAAGTACAGCAAGTAGAGAGTGACTGGGTTAGGAATGTCTATGTTATCAAAGCAGATCAGAATATAATTTTATGTCAAAGTAATATTTTTACTGAGAAATGAGATAAAACAAGAAGTCCTGTAAAGTACCAGATTTTCTATCGCTTCAATGTTGATGTTTGTCTTCATGTTCTAGCTATTCAACTTTTACATGTCTTGTGGATTGTTTTGGCTTCATGATATTATCCTAATCTCAGATCATAATACATTCTTATATTTATTACTTTGATAGTGAATATGAATCCATAAAATAAATCCTATTCCTTGGAAAAGACAGTCTGATTAGATCACTTTTTTGATGTTAAAATCATAGAACTATGTAATGTAAAGTTGACAGCTATTTCATATTCGCTATCATTATATTATACTCTAGTATATATTATAATGTTGTATGGAATTCAATATCTTGTTCTGTCTGATAAGTAGAAATGTAAATTTTAGTAATGTTAAACAAAAAGACCTGGTAAGACAGTCATCAAATGTATTATCATTGTTAAGTGATTTTATGTGAATGCTAAATGTTAAAAGAAATGGGAGGAATGTAAACAAAGAAAATGAAATATAATTGAAGATGTGAGAATGAGTTAAAATGACATTTATTTTACCTAGTTTTAAATCTTAATATACATCTATCTATCTACCTCTCTCTCTCACTTTATCTTTCTATAAAGCAATACAAACAAGAGTTCACACTAATTCTCTCTAATATATTTACTATATGCTTAGACATAATATATTTTGTTATTTGCTCAATACTAGAATATACATACAACAATTTAAAAATTCTTAAATCTCACTCTGAGTAACAAAAAAAACTGACTGAAGTACAATAACTGTTTACTGTTCTTTTTGGCTGTAGCCTTACATTAGATGGTCAAAATGTTACATTCAAAAGGTACCTAAGTTCATTCCTCCTCCTTGCTTCTGTGTGGTATGGTTATGTTGTTCATTTGAAATTGAGGCATTCATTTATTTCTATTTGTATTCCATTTTGAGTTTTCTTTTCCTCTTTGAATTTCTTCTTTAGTATGTGAAACATTAATATAGCTCCTAAAGGTCTATATAAAATGACATATCCAGAAATCATCATCTATACTCCTTTTGTTTCATTTTATTAATGAGGTAGAATCCACATGCTATAAAATTTATCTCTTTTTTTAAAGTATACAGCTCATGGTTTTGAGTAGATTTACCATATTTTGTTTTCCCATTCATTCCATCCTATTCCCTATCCACACCCAATATTAAACAAACTTAATATAATATAAACTTTGTTTATAGATGAGGATACTAAAACTTAGAAAAAACATGTAACTTTTACAATATCATAATTCTATGTTTATAAATTGAGTTTAGAACCCAGATCCTTGAGACCAAGATCCCTGCACTTATTAACTCCAAAATGCTTCCTCTATTGTTAGAATGCTGGTACAGATACCACAACAGCTCATCTGGATTTTTACAAAAGCTCCCAAGTCGTGTCATTGGCCTTCCTTGCTTCTGTCTGTTCTTGACAATGCAACCACAACTATCCACTGAAAAACTGAGGTCAGATCATGTCTCTTTTTTGGTTGAATTTGTAAAATTTTATCCTTTAAATGAGAGTAAAAGCCAAGTATTTAAATGACCTAAAATTTCAATATGATTTTCCCACCCGAATTTTTATGGTGTCTTCTTCTAACACTCTATCTGATGCACCAGCCATGCAAGAATCCTTGCCAAACAACAAATAGTTTCTCTCCTTTAAATCTATTATTATTACTACTATTATTATTTTTATGCTCACCCTTCTTAATGTCGTCACTGTTGTTCACTCTCTTTAATATATGTTAGCTGATCAGGGAGTCATTTTCTGACCAAAATCCACTTTTGCCTTGCCCAGAATTTGTATCACCTCCCTTAGTTATTTTTCTTTGTAGCACTTATTACTGGTGTCATAGGTTGAAAGTCTTATTATCATCATTCTTCTGTCTCCATTAGGATGACAGCAGGGATTATGATGGTTTTGCTCTCTACATAATTCCCAGCACTCATAACATATACTCCTCCAACAAAATGAAAGATTGAATTTTTATAGACCAAAGATGATGGTGTGCTATAATATGTGGAGTGTATTTAGTTTGATTCTCTACTCCAGAAGTAGCATGGAAAAGAAGTAAACTAAATGAAGATACAGTATACTAACATCTGCTACTAATGAATCTTGATATTGCCATTTTCTATCATACAGATAATTATATAGTATCTTATTTGCATGTGAATATATATGGATGTAAGTTAATGCAATTAAGAAAATGAAGAATCACTTCATGTAAATTATTGTGACCAATTAATTTATAAGATTTTATTATGAGGAATTTTAAATTCTGTAAATTCTAAACTCTGTAAAGGAATTTCTAAACTTTTCCTTAAAATTAGTTTATTACTGTAAAAAATAGAAGTTAATACAGCAATATGTTGCTGGGTGTCTAGTTTTGAATTACAGACATTCATTGTATGAACAGCTTTAGCTGTTGAACTAATGAGGATCTTTTGGAAAACAGAAGTTGCTAAATATTCAAAAGTTAATGTTCACTGTTAGTTTAAAGGTAAAGTTGAAAGAAAAGATATTTAATGGACTCTGACAAGTATTTAGAATAAAAACCTGTTAAAAATCCCATTACATTACAACTATGAGATGCTTATTGCTAACAAAATAAATGTAAATTTTTCTTTATTCCTTTTGACTGATAAAAGGAACAGTGAACACCTTTTATTTAAATCTACCTTGATCTTATATTTGAAACATTTCTCATTAGCTGGAATTGATACTTGCTAGTGCCTAGTGACTAAAAAAAGCCTGATATCTTCCTTTCTATTCTTCCTTTAAAGAAATTATTTATACTTCTCTAATGAAGCCTTTTAGAATACATAAGGAAGAAACTCAAGGATATTGATGAGTTTTTATTTTGTTGTCTAATGAGATGGTATGTTTTCTTAAGGCAATAGACTTGCAGTTTAGGGGGAAAAAAGGCAGTCAAAGGATTGGTAAAAGGAACTTAAGGAAAAAAGTAATCCCATAATTTTGAGCATTTTTAGATTCTATTCCACCTGAAGTTGTGATGTCTACTATAAAATGTTTTCAAAATGCCATAGCCTAGTTATTTACTCATACAACAAAATGAAGGATTTTATCAAAACCACCTCAAAAACAGATGTGACTATCAAAGGAAGTAAAAACGAAAACCTGGTACAACAGTGCAATACTATTTTCTACAGATAATAAAATCAATGAGAAGGATGAAATTCATGAGGAAAGTTAAACCTAGATAATATGTAATCTACTTACCCATAATACCTAGATGCACTTATAGGATGCTTTTAATATTCAGAGTGAGTGAGTGGTATAAAAGACACATTCAATTAGTATGTTAAATGTGCAGTACGTTAAATGTAAGGAACAGCAAAAATAGTAGCAATTAATAATTTGATTTAAAAAAGAGTACTACTTTTAGATAGAAAGACATAAGTAAGTCATGATTATGACATATGTGGGCTAACAGCTATGTCTCCCCTAAATTGGTCACCTACTGATGACACTCATATGGTCCTATTCTGCTCATATGGCTTAAGCCCAAGAAAAACAGATAAAACTCATAACTGTTCAGCAGGATAACTGGCAAGCTACAGCTCTTCGTGAGGCATATTTTCACCTATTCTGAATAATTCTAATGGAAGATTTGTATGTATCACTGGCTCAGTCATCTTCCATCTGTTGGGGACATTTTGCTCAACTCTTAACTCTTGTTCTTATAACTAGATTTTGTAGAGAAGCTGATGGTGGAGAGAAGAGAGAAAGACAGACAATGTATAAGCATTGCATAACACAGGGGTGCCTGGGTGACTCCGTTGTTAAGTGACTACCTTCAGCTCAGGTCTTGACCCTGGAGTCCCAGGAATGAGCCCCACATTGGGTTCCCTGATCAGCAGGGAGTCTGCTTCTCCCTCTGCCACTCATTCTGCTTGTGTGTTCTCTCTCTCTCTCTCTCTCTCTCTCAAATAAATAAATAAAATATTTTTAAAAATTGCATAGCTTAGAATTCAAATAGTGGTATCCTTCTACCCACAAGTACCTTTTCCTAAGAATATTTGTCTCCCTAATATCTTTTTCCTTGCTTCTCTCTGTGCATTTCAATTTAATTTGATAAGTTATCACTTTAAATTGGTCTGTGAGCATTTCTATTCCATGACATCAGGGATAGTTACCTGGTATTGTACTTGGAAGCTACTACTTCATCAAGACAATTGACAATAGCATGGTAATGATACGATGTGATAAGGCACTACTGGCTGCCCTTTGACCCTAGCAAAAGATCGATTGCATCACATTTGTTTTTGAGCCTTATTAGATTCCATTTCTACACATACCACTCCCCACAGGCCTAGGGAATGTTTCCACCTAGAGTACAGGTCTCTATCTTTGGAGGTTATGCATCGGATACTTGGGACTAAAATTCTGAATTCAAATTATTCTCAGACCAATATCAGAATCTGCATGTGCCTTTACCCCAGGTCTATCTTCAAAGTGACCAAGAGGGCTTGTTTTCAGAGCATGAACAAAACTTGGTCATGTGGGCAACTGGTCCACCTCCATGTGTTCAAGGCCCATCAGAAAGCAGGATGAAACAATGATTGGTGAGAGTATATATTTAGGCTGGAGAACAAGGCTGGCCCTGTCCACAGTGCCATATTTCATTTTGGCAGTAGAAGGAGTTTAATATTTCCAAATTCAAACCTGGCTTTCCAGGACTTTATAAAGGTATATTTATCAAAGTGGAAAGATAGAATATACTTTATTTCACAATCCGTTAACTTGATTTTTAACTTTTAAGTATTTGGGCATATGGTATGTGGGCTGCCATTTGTGCCCAACCTTCTTGCAAGTACTAAGACTGGGACTGCCTTTAGGCCTTTATTTATCTATTTAAAGAAGGAAAGTGTAATACCATGTGAAAACAGAATGATTTTTTGAAGCAATAGCGGAACTTCAACTCAAATATTACATAATTCTCAAACAATTTTCTTCTTATAAAAAGTATTTAGCAAATAGGTTGTTTTAAATTTGAGAAGCATTTCAAACAGAATAACTGATGTTTAAGGAAAGGCAAGTTTAAATAGATAAATGAGGTTATGGAAACTGGGCAAAATAAGGTATGGTGGCACAAATAATGCTTTCTGGAAAATGTTAAATGTTGGAACAGTGTATGGACTAGATTTTAATATGAAAACAATATTTCAGTCAGTTGATCAGATATCAATAAGCAAAACAACTCGAGGGCAAAAATCAGTTATGTTTTCACCTAATCTGTTATTTGGTAGGAATTTTATTACCTATCAATCCTTTCTTAATGATTTCTATTGTGGATGTTGTTTGATATATAGAAAAGTAATGATTATACATGCTTTTGAATATTTAATTATGCAATATATAAAAGTACTTATAAACTCATGATTTTTCTAACATTTCCTGAAGATGATGGTAAACGTGGTAATGGTTTTGACTGTTGAACATTCTTTATTAAAATCTTAAGAGTTCCTTTCCTGTCAATGTATAATCTATCATTTTATCATCTGTAGTACACAAAAGTAAATTGAGGACCTGGAAAATTTTTAAAAATGAAGAAACAAAGATAATTTGAAGCACAATAAAGAAATTTTAAAAATGTGAGCTTTTAAAAGTTATCAGAAATTGGGGCACCTGGGTGGCTCAGTGGGTTAAAGCCTCTGCCTTTGGCTCAAGTCATGATCCCAGGGTCCTGGGATCGAGCCCCACATCAGGCTCTCTGCTCAGCAGGGAGTCTGCTTCCTCCTCCCTCTCTGCCTACTTGTGACCTCTCTCTCTCTCTCTCTTTCTGTCAAATAAATAAAAAATATCTTAAAAAAAAAAAGTTATCAGAAATTTTTTGCATGACCAAAGATAAAAGTAATTTCTATAAAGTAACACTAACTAAAGAAAAAAAATGTGTTATTGAATGTTTTTAAGAGGGTATAATCTGTGTTTAAGAATTGTTGAAAAACAGAAAAGATATATCTAAAGAATCAACTGGTGATTTGTACACAATAAAAAATCTGAAGTATAAAAATGTGAGAAACTATATATTCTACATGTAATTATTTTAAAAAAATAAGATTATAGCAAGAGTTGCAAAAAAAAAAAAAGTTAAAATAGAAGTTACTGAAATCAACCTAAGAAAATTATATATCCTCAAGTGGAGAAACACTGGCAAGCTGCCAAATCTAATTATTTTTGGCATATATAATGATGTATTCTGAAAGAAAAAGTTCAGCATTAAAAAAGTAATATTCACAGAGAAACAAATATATAACTTAGTAAAGTTCAAGAAGAAAAAAAAATTGAACTTAGAACCAGAACTACCCTGCAATTCTAAGTAATGCTAAAATTATTTTCAAATGTGCAAGGACTCAGAACTAGTAATACACATGTATGTGTGTGTGAGTGTGTGTGTGTGTGTGTGTGTGTGTGTATATATATATATATATATATATATATATTTCTTAAGCAATACCACAAGGAAAGAATAAGATAAAAGAAAACATATCAGTAAGTCAATGTTAGGGGCTATTAAAAATAACAGCTTTATAATGATCTAGGGATCATTTGACCTTACTAAGTACTTAAAGAAAAAGATGATTCTATGTGTAAAGTTTTAAGACAATTTAGTGGGAATTAGTGATTACTGAACATTTTGATGTGTACTGGCTACAAGAAATGTATAGCTTAATTTGGCATTCCTGTAGAGGAAAAAGAAAGCTTTATAAGGAGGACATAATTCCAACAGAAAAACAAAAAATATATTGTGATTTTGTGAAAAATGATGACATATTGTAGGTACAGATATCATTACACTTAAAATATTCACTTCGAGCTGCAGAGAGTTAGTAGAGTTTCATTTCTTTTTTAATATATTTATACATTCTACCAACTTCCTCAGTCAATAATATTAAACAGCTAAAATGTAAGAGAGATTATTGTATTCTATATTGAGAATGACACCTAAAGACATACACACACACACACACACACACACACTCAGAAAAGACATAATTATGGAGAATAAAAAGACAAATGTGGTTTAAATGTATAAATTGACTTTCGCCCCAAATTTTCACTCTTTCTTCCACCTTTCTCCGGTATGCCCCACTACCACATTGTCTCAGCTGCATTCAGAGCTTCAGTATCATTTACCAGTAAGAGGACAATATTAAAAGAGAAATCAGAGAAAACAAAGAAGTGAAATTCCTAACTTCATATTCTAAAATACATTCTTTAAAGCCAATACTTTTGAGGGGTAAGAACTGTTTTGTAATAAAATGCTACACTTAAAAAGAATAAGCATGTAATTGTTATGCATGCCACAAAAACAGACCGGAAAGATAATAAATAAAACAACAGACCACCCCTGAAAATAACTTACAATTTCTGATGAAAGAAAAAATTTGGAAGCAGAGATGAGACCTAAACAGTGCTACATTACTCTCACTTAAATCTCAGTGGAAGATTTAACTGGGATTATAAAATTTCCATAACATTTGAGAACTCCAGGACAGATCGGATTGCATCTTGATTCTTAGGTGAAGCTGAGTACATGACAAGCCTCACAGAGCAATCTTCCATTTAAAAGCATGGTGCATGGACTTACAGTATCAAGACTGGCATGCTGTGTTTGTGTATAGAGATCTGGAGCAAACCTGGGCGAGTTCCGTACATAAAGGATGTATCATGTGGTAGTCAGCAGAATGGGAGATATGCCTGCTGTGTTTGCATTTGAAGATACAGAGTAAACTCGTTCTAAAACAAGAGCATACAGTGAATGCCAAAAAGGTACATGTTGGAAAGTAAGTATGAAAAAGGCAGTGGGCAACTTACAGCTCAACAGAACCCATTTAGGAGAGGTAGGTGACCAAGAAGCAGAGAGAGGGTTCTCCTTTTTTTGCCAGGAAGAAACAGAAGACTTCTCTATCACTACACCATTCCCAGGTTAGAAATACATTAGTCTTTGAGAAGATTATGAAAAGGGATCAGTCAGGAAACAAGCAAACAAAAAAGGCAAAAACAGTGAATCTAAAACAAAGAAAGTAAACAAAAAACAGTGACTGAGTTTCCCTTAATTGTGTAAAACAATAGTGAATAGTCAGGGTTCTGTATGTGTTTAAACGTTATCCAGTAATTGTGGAGGTGAAAGGAGTTACCATGTGGTTTTTCAGTGTCATGGTGGATACCGTGTAGCAACCCACAGTCTCCAGTCTCCATCTCTGCTCAAGAATTTTTGGTTGAAAAGTGTATACTTTTTAAAAATATATATTTACTCTTTACTATTGATAGGGTATTTTACATTTCCATAATTGTAGCTGATAGCTAGTGAAAAAGACTAATGAAGATGCAAATGATGCGCGCAGTATGTATGATAGAGTTGCAATTAAGTTCTGTTCACAGATCTTGAAATTTAAAATTTATTGTCCTATAGAACCTTAATTTTGTCACTAAATAGTAATCTTATTTAAGCATTCCTTTTTTTTTTTTTAAGCCACTATAAACACTTCACACTTTCTCACTTTCTTTTGGAATGTGCCTTCATATCATGCTAGAGTTCCCATTAATGAGTTACATATTTGATTCTCTCTTTCCTTAGTTTCAGTTAAAAATTAAAATTATTGGGGTGCCTGGATGGCTCAGTTGGTTGAGAGTCCAACTCTTGGTTTCAGCTCAGGTAATGATCTCAGGATCATGAGATGGGGCCCTGCAACCAACTCTGCACTCAGCAGGGAGTCTGCTTGAGATTCTCTTCCTCTCCCATTGCCCCTCCCCCTCTCTCTCAAATAAATAAATCATTAAAAAATTAAAATTATTGAGAATAATTTGTTGTTTCTATAAAATTCCTAGGAGTGAATTTTTAATAATGCACGGATTGCAAAAGTAAAGTAATACAGTTTGTTTTGTTTGTTATTTATATAAACAATTCTAGAAAAGAGATACTATGGTGCATTTGAATGACAAACATTGAGGGACTTTAGGAATTAGTGTGTAATTATTATCAAACCTACAAAAATACAACAAAAATTATTTTATCTAATAAAGACTTACCTAAGTCAAATGTTGTTGCCTTAAACACAAGCTCCAGACATTCTTCAATTGTTTTTTTATAATCCCTGGAATTTGGGGCCAAATTCCAACACATTTTCTGAAAATGGACAGTAGCTTAAATAACGAAGTCGATGCTGGAAGCCTTAGACACCAACATATTTAGGTAATTTGAGATTGTACTTCTAAAATGACCATTGCCTTAGAAAAGTAAAAAAAATAAAATAAAAAATAAATAAATAAATAAAATGAGCATTACCTGTTATAAATTACAGGTAATTCTTCAAAGCCCATGGGTTTTGTAGTAAAGATTTTCTAAAGCCTAAGTAATTCGAAAATCTGAAAATGGCAGGGTGCCAAGTGAGTGTGTGGAAAGGCAAAACAGATTATAATTCTGCATGTTAAATTCTTAAGCAATGATGAAAACCCAGAAGAAACTGTTCCTGCTGGGGTGTTGGACTAGGAAAAAAAATTTGCAGAAGGCAGTGATGGAAGAAACAAATCAAGCTCATTTTTATCAAACAGCAGTAGTAGCTATTCTCAAATAATTTTGCATGGGAGGCCTCTTCCTACAATTCTCATCAAAGTTAATTTAAGGAAGGACCTAATTTACATTAAAGCAGTTTTGCTTCATTTGTTTTTGTTACACATACATCCATACAAAATGTCACGTGCTCACAGATATGCTGCAACACATCGCCAAACTGGAATTAATTTTAGGACAACTGTATATCTGCAGAATCCTTCTCACTGAAACCACATTACAAAATTCTTAATTTAGGTATTGATGTAAAACAAATACTGAAAGTAGATGTAGTACAATTTCAACATTAGCAGTCAGAAGTAATACAGATATGACCTAGCTAGTTGCATTCAAGATTATGAAAATAAAATATTCCAAAAGTGAAAATTAGTTATCTGCTTAACATAATTTTGAAGAATGCAGATTTACTAATTTTTAGTACATATGCTCAACAAATGTAGAATACTTTAAGCAAACAAATCACGGTGTCGGACACATTGTAGATATTCAATTACTATAATGTAAAAGAACAAACAACAAACCTAATTCCAGATATTTTGTCTATCTTCATCCTGTTGTCTTTGAAGTAGTGATGATATTACTTTGAAATTAAACCTCCTCTTTAAAGTTTCTAACACTGCTGATCCATATTAATTTGGATGAAAGCTAATAAAAACAGAGAAGTGAAAAACATACTACCTTTGCATAAAAATGCATATGTGAATCTAATCTTTAATATAAATGATTTCAGTACTGGAGACAGCAAAGAGAGTAATCAAGATGCATCTCTAAGTTTATTTTATGGACAGGGGAAAGAAAAGACATGTGTATGTATAACACTTAAAGAATCAGTGATTTGGGAAATTATTATAAAAATATTCCTTTAAGAAAGATTAATGGCCAATCACAATATGTTATCAAGTTTTAAGTAATCTGGTATTAATAATAGTTTTCAACTGAGAGGTAAGTCAGGACATAGTAAAGTATTCCAATTCCCATTTCTGGACATACCAGTACAAAATACATACATTAACAAGTATTTACAGTTGACAGAAATAGGCTATGAAAATTAGGTGTGAAGATTAAGAAAGCTGTGTGCAACTAAGTCAACAGGAAAACCACAAACTGTGTTATTAGTAGGTGACTAACATCACGCACACAAATGCTGAAATGTATGACAGCCAGAGGCTAGAGTGTGGCCAAAGGTGCCACAAGAAATGATGATCCGTGCATTAGAATGCGCTGACGTTTTGGCAAGCAGGAAACCGGCAGTAGGGTAAGTAACAGTGAGAGATGCCGTTTCATCCCAGCTTCAGGCAGCAAACATTGAGGTCATGTTTCCTCTAAATCAAGGTGAAACAAGTAGATAGTTCTCTAGGCAGCCTGTGGGGCACTGTACTGGGCTGCTGAGGATCACAGAACAGAGAATTAGAGGATAATGTAGAATAAGTCACTTAATCCTTCTGCATATTTTGATAATGATTAAAGTGTTAATGACTGTACATTTTTCACTTCACCACAATGCTGGGGAAATTTTGAGGGGAAGAAGAGAAAAAGAAAACCTGAAGAGACAAGAAAAAGCTGAAGAGAAAATGAATAGTAACATCACTGCACTAATCCCACCTCTACCCTCACCCTGCTTTTGAGTAAATGCCACAACTCATGTGAAATGCAGGAATGTCAGTGCCCAGGGACGCAGTGTCGCAGTGTCGATGATAAGCCAGGAGTTTCATGTAAGGCACAACAAAGAAATCTACAGGTTCCTGATTTCAGGTTCTCTTCTGCCTCCTCTGGGGCTAGAAAGGTTACTTGTAGAGTGATCTTAATTTACCACATCATCGGGGATAGTCTCCATTTCAAGTTCATATTCTAAAACAATTCATAATCATTCTTATTTTAATTCTTCCAAGCATCTTGTTTGGAAGATATATTATAGGGTCAGCCTAGCTACGGGGCTTATAGTGGCTCATGTAAACACAGTAATTTGGAGAAAGGGGTGTGGTAAAGTGGCAGGTGGATTAATAAAACTGGGCATTGACCTCACTCCCGCTGTGTGTGTATGTGCATGTATGAATGTGTGTGTTTAGGAAAAGCAAAATGGTCAGTATGGTAGCTCAGTTTGGAGGCAGGACAGAAGAAGCAAATTCTCATTGGAAGTAACACCATACTAGGGAGAGAAGAGAGATTTTGAAACTGTGATAATCAAGAAACAATTAAATTATGCCATTGTTCTTCATATGATAAGGATAACTATTATTTTATGGTTACAATAGCAGTTATATATCACATAAGTATACCTGGTACTTTCCAGATTACCTTATTTCCATTATCTCCCTTAACTCTCATTGGAACCCTTTGTGATAGGTTCTGTTATTTGGATTATTTTGTAGAGGAGGAAACTAGAGCAGAGAAATTCAACTGATTGTCTGTGGTCACAGAGGACTGATTGGATAGAAAATAGGTTAATGCAGTCTCTTTGGAATTTCAGCATGAACTTCAAAAATAACCCCTCAAATAGTGTTGCTTAATAAACATTCAGTAATGATGGAAATGCTTTACCCTGTTGTTCAATGTGATAGTCCCCAGTGACATTCAATGATTAAGACTTGAAGTCTGAATACATTAATTGAAAACCTGAAATTTAATTCTATTTAATTTAATTCATTTAGATTTAAATAGTCAAATGTGCTAATAGGTGTCATATTAGACAGGACAACTCTAGCAAATTAGTAAGAAAATAACAAATTTTGTGGCTTTTACTTTTTTCTCATGATATGTCTCACATTATGAACTAGAAAAAAATTGGATACCTGGGTGTCAACTAGTTAAACCTTTCTTAAGAACAAATATGATTTGAAGATTATGGTAATGAACATATCAGAAACATCTTTTTCTAAATCTCTCTATTGAAAGTAACTTTTTAAAGAACAATATTTATAGAAAACTTTAATACAATAGTTGGACTCACCTATTTTACCTTGAAATGCTTATGTTGCAAAAATCCATAAGATTTTAAAGTACATTATTAAAATTATATAACTCCTAGGGTGCCTGGGTGGCTTAGTCAAAATTAGTCTTGATTTTGGCTCTGGTCATTATCTCAGGATTGTGGGATTAAACTCCGAGTGGGGTTCCAAGCTCAGTACAGAGTCTGCTAGAGAGTCTCTCTCTCCTCTCCCTCTGCCCTTCCCTTTTTGTGTTCTCTCCCTAACTCTTTCTCTTTCTCTAAAACTAACTAAATAAAATCTTTTAAAAACTAAAAAAATAAAATTATGTAATTCTTCCCAAATAAATATAATAAAATAATGTGTAGTATTATTTCATTCTATCTTAAATCTGCAAACTACAAAATCATGATTTAGCTTATAGATATTCTTAAAATATCATTGGTAATTAAAAAAGAAAATATATTTATTCATCTGAACTATATAATCATTTTTGATTAGTGTCTTTTACAACATTGGAAATGTGCAAGTCTCTATTTTTCTAACCAACTTGCAATAGACTTTTTATGTAAGATTATTGTACACACACTGCCAAGCTACACAAAAGCTTCCATAACCATAACAAATGCAACTGAAAATGATTTGCTATTTGTACGAATCTTGTATACAGTTCTTACCAGTGTTGCTTTCATAATTTTTGTTGTATCTGTCCCTGAGAGGCTTTTGTTTTATTTTGTTTTCCTTTTTGTTTTTTTAGGATGATAGAAGTCAGGAATTTTAAGATACAAGTTTTGAGATCAAATATATACTTATATATTTTACTTAATAAAACGTTTGCTGTTTGGACACAACCAAAGCTTAAAACAAGTGAAGATTTTTTTTTTTTTTTAAGAAAAATGTGAACTTCCCATTTCTAAGCCAACTTTAAAAACATGCAAACCTTGGGACACCTAGGTGGCTCAGTGGGTTAAAGCCTCTGCCTTCGGCTCAGGTCATGATCCCAGGATCCTGGGATCGAGCCCCACATCAGGCTCTCTGCTCAGCGGGAACCTGTTTCCCCCTCTCTCTCTGCCTGCCTCTCTGCCTACTTGTGATCTCTGTCTGTCAAATATATAAACAAAATCTTTAAAAAAAGACATGCAAACCTTTATAAAATGAATGAATGGTAGAATAAAAACCATATTATCATTTAATATTAGTGTAAAATATTTTATGTTACTAATAAAGAAAAAAATATTCTATATTCTGAACTTCAAAGTAAGTAACAAAAATGTAGTAACAAAAATGTAGCTGAACAAACTATCCAAATATGAAAACATACCATTGCATTTTACAAATTAAACAATGCCTAGAAAAATAGTGTGATAATTTTTTTTCAAAGATTTAATTTAATTTAATTTTAGAGAAAGCATGAGCAGGAGGGGCAGAGAGAGGAGAGAGAATCTCAAGTGGACTCCTCACTGAGTGTGGAACATGATGTGGGGCTCAATCTCACAAACTTGAGATCACATCTGAGCTGAAACCAAGAGATGGATGCTGAACTGACTACACCACCAAGACGTCCCAGTGATAATGTTTAAAATAATATACCATAATTGTCATATTTTTATGTAATGAAATATTATACAGTCATAAAAAGGATATTACTGATGCACTCAACAACAACCACGTATTTGGTTGTTACAACTACAAGGAGTTGATAACAACATGTGGAAGATAAAGGTGGAACTGCTAAACATACTATCCATAGGACAGCCTATATAACAAAACATTATCTGGCCCAAATATTGAGTGCATTATCTGACCCAAATATTGAGGTTGACAACCACTGGTCAAGATATAAGAAAGTGAATTACTAAACTTCTTAAAAAAAGAAAACTGTAAGAAAAATATTCTTTACCTTGTGTTAGGCAACATTGTCTTAATATGATGATGGCCATAACCAATCAAGAAAAAAAAAAATAACTTGGACTTCACAAAACGTAAAAGCCTTGTCTTCAATATAAATTGTTAACAAAATGGAAAGGGAGACTCAACCACAGTTTGGGAGACAAGATTTTTTACAAAAGTATCCAGCAAAGTACTTGTATTGAGAATATATGGTGCTCTCTTATGGCTCACAAATGAGACAAACAATACAACTGAAATAGAAGTAAATGATTGGAACAAATAACTGACCCAGAGATATATGCATGAATATGTACTCATGAAAGATATGAAAAATCAGTATTAATTAGAGAAATGCAAGTTAAAATAACAACAGAATACAACTAGATATCTGACAGAATAATGACAATTAAAGACTAAACATATCAAGTATTATCTTGGTTGTCAATGAAATATCTGGAACTCTCAGCACTATGATTGGGAATTAAATAGGTACAGACATACTGGATAAGAATTCAAGTTTCTTGAAATGTTAAGACTGTATCTACCATATTCTATTCCATAGTGGGCTATGAGAGTGGACTTCAGCCTTTTTTCCAGCCAAAGGAAGAGGAAGATGTGAGGATTCAAGACAGGTGCAGAATTACCAGAAGTAATAAAAACCTATCATTACATAAATAATACATAAATACACAAATGCAAATGGCCACAGTAGCTTGACTTTAATAGCCTTAAAAGAGAAACAACACAAATATCCAGTGAGTGACTACAAAAATAGTGATATAGCCTAACATTGAGTACCACTCAGTGAACAAAGAACAAAATATTGTTTCACTCAAAAGAACAAAGTATTGTTTCTCCTAACATCATAAATGAATTTCAAAATAACTGTGCTGACTAAAAGAGACAGAGATAATGCATCCTTCTCATTCAATATTATTAAATTATTAATATAACAGTAAGTCCATTTTTATTGAAATGAGAGAAATCAGACCAGTGGTTGCCCAGGGACTATTTTAGCTAAAGATTAACTAGAAGTTGAAAATGAAATTTAACAAATAGCTACATCTTTAGAATATCTTTCCAAGATGCCTGCTTTAATAATAATTAAGCAAGTGTTACCAAGATTTTACAATCACTAAATTCTAGGACACAATCACTAAATTCTAGGACACACACAAAAATTTATACAATTAATTGTTTAATTTATACAATTAATTGTTTCTAAATAGACAATAACATCATATCACTAAATTCCTGGGAAATATGTATATTTAATAGACTGGTGAATGCAATAGGCAGAAAATTAAAATGGCAGTGCAAATAATGAAATTAAGTATTTTCTACTGAAGACATGGCTTCAACTTAGTCTAGTATATATTAATGGTGCCTCTTAAAATCAAATTTATTCCTTATTACAAAGCAATGAGCTATGAAAGAATTTCCACATGTAAATGTAATTTGGAAATGGGATGGACACAAATACACAATTTGATAGGTAAGTAATGAAATAGTACTCTGACAAAACTAGATGATACACTTTCAGAATTTATGAAATTATACAGATGGGAATACTAGATGCAAGAAAGCAATTAAATTACTTTCTCATCTATCAGGTGTCCAATACCCTAGTTGTTTGAAAAAGGCCAATATGCATAAAATATTTTGAAAATGTAAATCATATATAAATATGAGGAAATTATCATCATTCCCTTTTAAATTCTGTCTTATCCCTAATGAGATTGGGTGAAACAGCTTACAATTCTGAAGTTGAGTTTTTCCTCTGAGAAATAACTATTGCTTAGTGAGGAGATTAGTAATGGGTAGAGTAAGTCTCACATGAAAATTTTCAAATGATTGGTGGGAGATTTTTGGGAGAGTCCAAGATCAGTTTTGTGAGAACAGTCCAAGGAAGATTTACTGGACTATTACTTGAAATACCAAATAGTAGATGTTATTTTTGATGTAATATTAAGAAAGAAAGTTGTAACTGATGAAGGAAGGCTTAGAAAAAAGCAAGGGATGAAATCTTTACAGCTGCACTATACAAAAATACAACCATTTTTGTGTTAGTGTAATACACTCAATTATCATGGATAGTTATGTTAATAGGTATGTGATAGCTAATGATGATAATTTTACTATATGCAAAAAATCCTGCACTTTCAAATGTGAATGGAATATTAATGAATTTAGTGATGCATTTATTACAAGAAAGTGAAAGAATGGAAGTCACAAAGTACGAGTGTAACTGACAAACGTAAACATAAACAAGGGAAAGTATATACTTTCAGGTAAGTTTGTGGAATTTATGAAGTTTCACCTATAGCGCTCAGATGTAGTATATTTTGTATAGATTGATTTTTAGTTGGTAGAATCGGAGTACACACATTCTATAATTTCATTGCATATATAATGTATTTAAATAATAATTGTTCTTTACCACAATCAATAAAAATAATGGTATGGCTAATTCAGATAATGTTAGGCAGTTTGTTTTTTCAAATTTATTTTAAAAAATGTTCTTTCTTTCAAAAAGTAATTAGTATAAAACACAATGAGTTATTTTTGCTTCTCAACATATTGTTGTCATGCTTTTAATTGGAGGATACTCTTAATCATATAAAGCAATCTTTGTATTGATTCCTGGAACAGATTACAAATGGGCTGTGAGCATTCTGGAGGTCGTTATTTCCAAATTGCAAAGAATCAAGCAATGATTATCAAGGTACAAGAGTGCTTGATAACACAATCAAGAATTTACATAATTCATTATGATCTCTTTATCCAGGAAGATGTAATGATAGCATGCAGTACGGAGATAAATTATAGAAAATTGTCTGCTTACAGCTTCATACATATTTAAAAGAAAGATTATTTTTCTGATAAACCAGGTTCTGCATTATCAAGGCTCTTTTGTGCAAAGTTATTATGCTCTTGTTGTTATGGGCCTTAATGCTCACCTTGATCTTTCTGCAGTGCCCACATATAAAAGCATCTATGAATATCATTATTTATAATGCATACATATGTATATATGTGTATGCACATAAATAAATATTTTTAAGTGTTTAAAATAATCATTGGTGACTTTTTGAAACTAAAACAAATGCAGCTTTTTCTTTTTTATAAATTTAGTCTGTCTTCTTTAGTTACTGCCACTCGTCCTAAAATTCCTTTAAAGTACTCAATGGAAAATATAATGATGATTTTTTTTTTAAAGATTTTATTTATTTATTTGACAGACAGAGATTACAAGTAGACAGAGAGGCAGGCAGAGGGAGAGAGAGGAGAAAACAGGCTCTCTGCTCCAGAGAGCCCGATGCGGGGCTCGATCCCAGGACTCCGGGATCATGACCTGAGCCGAAGGCAGAGGCTTTAACCCACTGAGCCACCCCGGTGCCCCTAATGATGATTTTAATAAGACAGTTGAGGTTTAAATAATGGTATATAGGAATGATCATTTGCATTTTAATTCCATCTATGACATCAGATGTATTTACTATTTTAAGCTAGGTTTTTTTCTCTCTCAATTTGAAATATGGAAAAAAATTAAATGTGTAACTTCAAATTTGATAAATACAATCTCATATTTTAATGTAGTTAACATTTTATGAAAATGAGAGCAATATTATTTCTTGTGGCTATATGCCAAATGTCAAATAGTAAAAATGGATAAAAATTGTTCCAAGTAGTTAATTATGGTTTCTAGATAGTTGCTTATAATTGTGTATATTTGATATGTTCTTTTACACAACTGCTATCTTATAAGATAGCATATACACTTAACTTATATATAAATCAGGCTGGGATAAAGAACCAAACCAACAGGAACAACAATAATATCATTTTTCTTAATATTGTCCTTGAAATAGATTTGTAAAGGGACTATCCTGTATAAGGTAACTTTGAAAAAAAATCTAAACTACCTCCAAATTTTCCCTCATGATATGAGCTTCTTCTTTCTATAGGTAAATTAAGACACTGTCTAGATAATATTATCAGCTAGAAATCTTTGGGATGGCCATGGGTCATCCCATTTTCATCATTAACACTTGGGATCACAATCTTGGACCAATCTATGCAGTTCATATCTCCTGACCTTATCACTAAGTTCATCAACTTTATTATTTTTCTGACTTCCTCATGTTGCTGGCATCCTCAACTCCTATGTCAATGCAACCATATATATATTTTTTTTTCATTTTAATTCAATTAATTAACATATAATGTGTTATTGGTTTTGGAGGTACAGGTCTATGATTCACCAGTCTTATATAATATCCAGTGCTCATTACATCACATATCCTCCTTAATGTCCATCACTGAGTTACCCCATCCCTCCAACCTCCTCCCCTCCAGCAATCTTCAGTTTGTTTCCTATGATTAGGAGTCTCTTATGGTTTGTCTCCCTCTCTGGTTTTGTCTTATTTTATTTTTTCCTTTCTTTCCCTATGATCCTCTGTTTTGTTTCTTAAATTCCACATATCATTGAGATCATATGATAATTTCATAATTGTCATATTGATAAGTTTCTTTGATTGACTTCTTTCGCTTAGCATAATACCCTCTAGTTCCATCCATGTCACTGAAATAGCAATATTTCATTTTTGGTGGCTGAGTAATACTCCATTATACATATACATGTGTGTGTTGGTGTGTGTATGTACATATATATATATGTACATATACACACACACACATACACCCATATACATACCACATCTTCTTTGTCCAGTCATCTGTTGGTGGACATTTGGGCTCTTTCCATAGTTTGGCTATTGTGGACATTACTGCTATAAACATTGGGGTGTGTGTGCCCTTTCAGGTCACTGCATTTGTACCTTTGGGGTAACTATCTAGTAGTGCAATTGCTCAGTTGTAGGGTAGCTCTATTTTCAATTTTTGAGGAACCTCCATGCTGTTTTTCAGAGTAGCTGCACCAGCTTGCATTCCCACCAGCAGTGTAGGAGGTTCCCTTTTCTCTGCATCCTTGCTCTACATCTGCTACTTCCTGATTTGTTAATTTTAGCCATTCTGACTGGTGTGAAGTGGTATCTCATGGTTTTAATTTTTATTTCCCTGATGCTGAGTGATGTTGAGCATGTCTACATGTGTCTGTTGGCCATTTGGATGTCTTCTTTAGAGAAATGTCTTTTTATGTCTTCTGTTCATCTCTTAATTGAATTATCTGTTTTTTGGGTGTTGAGTTTGATCAGTTCTTTATAGATTTTGGATACTAGCCTTTTATCTGTTATGTCATTTGCAAATATCTTCTCCCATTCTGTTGGCTTGTCTCTTGGCTTTGTAGACTGTTTCCTTTGTTATGCAAAAGCTTTTTATATTGATGAGGTCCCAATAGTTAATCTACACTTTTCCTTCCCTTGCCTTTGGAGATATGTCTAGCAAGAAGTTGCTGCAGCTGAGGTCCAAAGCGGTTGTTGCCTGTGTTCTTCTCTAGGATTTTGAAGGTTTCTTGTCTCATATTTAGGTCTTTCATCCATTTTGAGTCTATTTTTGTGTATGGTGTAAGGAAATTTTCCAGTTTCATTCTTTTGCATGTGACTGGGTCTAATTTTCCCAACACCATTTTAAGAAATATTTTTTGTCTTCCGTGCTTAAAAACCTTCAATAATGCTTCCTTGTTCTAAAAATAAATTTAATTTATTTACTGTAGCATCCAATAATTTTATGGTTGGAATGACCTTTTTTTTTTTTTTTCTAATTCATATTTCACACTCTCTTTTCTGGTTTGTTCCCATGTCCTGTGTCATCAACTCTCTTTTTTTCCACACATTTGCCCTTCTTCCTATATTTCTAATTCTGTTTATGTTAGGGAATTTCCCCTCAGTTAACAGCTTTGACTTCAAATCCTCTGGTAAACTTCTCTTGAATCCTAAAATTTAGATAATAATTGTCAAAATCAGACTTCAGACTTACTAGCAAACATACTAGACAGCCAATATTGATAGGCCAAGACCAAGAAGTTGTTTTTATTAGTGTGTGAATAAAAGGGAAAAAAATGAGATACAGAAACAGAGAAGGGAGTTGTAAGATCCAAATTAAAATGTGTGTGTGTGTGTATATATATATGGTTACACTTGAACAAGAGTCATAATATTTCTTCTGATTTTGACTAATTTCCAGAAATGAGATCACCTCTAGCATCCAAGATGTAAGAGTCAGTATTTTAAACCTGTTCTATGCTCCATGGTCTTTTAATTCATTTTTACAAATTGAAGAATGAATATTGATAGGGAACACTTGACTAAGAAATGCATTCAGAAGAAAATGTTTTTTAATAAAATAATTATTAAAAGTTGTCTCACTTGATTAGATTACAAAAATAGCAACTGAACTTAAATTTTCCTTCCTCTTCCTCTTTCTACAGCTTACTCTGGTAAAAAAATAAGTAGTTTCAGCTTTCTCATTCCCATACCCTCACTGTATGAAAAAAACCTTGCAAATAAAGAGACAAGTCAGAAAAATAGAAAGAAGTTGTAGCAGAAAAAAAAAAAAGGAAGAAGAGAAAGATACATGAAAAAAGTATAAGAAAAGGAGATTCAGAAAGAGGGGTAGATTAAGGAGTGTCCTTGTTATGATGAGCCCCCGCCATTTCATGGAAGGGTTGAATCACTATTTTGTACACCTGAAACTAGTATCACACTTTATGTTAACTAACTGGAATTTAAGTTAAAACTTAAAAAAAAAAAAAAAAGCAGTCACTTTGCAGAAGAAAACAAAAGAAAGAAGGGGTAGAAATGAAGTATTATGTGAAAGTAGTTACTGCTAAATCATTGTTTTCTACTTGATTTTAATATTTTGAAAATAAGATAATTATTTTTTTCATCAAATCTACTCAGAAATAAGTGAACAATTGAAGAAAGGATATCTAAAAGTATCCAAAATACTTACACAATTCACCATTTTTCTCTATGACATTTTTCGTTCAACTTCAGAAAGTAGAAAAGTGGGATAAACTAACTGAAAAATGTTGCTATCATCTTTGAATTAACACTGCTCCCATGCCAGCTGAGGCATATGAACACATATGGATTATGCTGAAACCGAAGATATTCTACTTGGTTTTAGATCCACTTCTCCATAAGCTTACTGTATACCCTTGGGCAACGTGTATGCCAGTTACTTGGGTATCTAAAATAATGCAGTTGGACCAGATAACCTACCAGAGCTCTAAACCTCTATGATTCTTTTCTTTTCTTTTTTATCCCCACCCCACCCCAACATTTAAAAAGATTTTAAGTCACTGCTATTAAGTCAGAGAATGTGGATAAAGTCTTAAGGTTATAGTTAAGCAATTTCTAGTATCTTTAAGCTCATTACTGCCTTTCTAGTGGTTTTATTTCAGAAAGATCTAACATAGATTTTTTCCTAATGTTGTAAACTGCCTTGACGCTAAGAAGCTCTATCAAAGTAATAGATATTTATCCTCTTTGGATTTTTATGCTTATTTTCTTAATATTGTCAAAACAACATGATGCCTATGATCTACTTAATTTAGGAAGCGTTGGCACCAGTTGAAAAGGTTTTTAACACATTATTTTGAGGATGATAATGAACTTTCAAACATTGTCTAATGCAGAAATTGTATCAAAGTGCATGTGTATAACTTGAGTTTCTAAATAAATGTGAGTGTTTTAAAGATACTCTACATTTCAGAGAATAAAATTTTATATGCTTAAAAAATGTGGTTAATAGAAATTAGGACAAGTAAATCCACATGTTGAATTCTTTTTGACCATCTTACCATATATATGTGTGTTTGTTTTAAGTTTGTTAAAAATACAAACTTAGCCACTGGGTGGCTCAGTGGGTTAAGCCTCTGCCTTTGGTTCAGGTCATGATCTCAGGGTCCTGGGATGGAGCCCCTCAACAGGGCTCTCTGCTTAGCAGGGAGCCTGCTTCCCCCTGTCTCTCTTTGCTTGCCTCTCTGCCTACTTGTGATCTCTGTGAAACACATAAATAAAATCTTTTTAAAAAATAAAAAAAATACACAATCAGATAAACCCGTTGTATGTGAATACTGCGGTGTTATGCAATATGAAAACAAAACCAAAAATCTCAGTGTAATAGGAATAATTTCCCAGCAAATTTACTATTTTTCATTGCTAGAATGACAGCTGAAGATATCTTGGTTAAACAACTGATTGTCCACTAAAGATATTTCATTAAATTCAATAGTATAGCAGTATAATGACAATAACTGTTCTATTCATCAATATCACAGGATTTAAAGTAATATATTTTTGTATTTTACTACTTAGTCCCTTTATGTTTATTTTTTTTAATTGTATTATGTTAGTCACCATACAGTATGTCATTAGTTTTAGATGTGGTGTTCCATGATTCATTGTTTGCATATAACACCCAGTGTTCCATGCAATCCATACCCTCCTTAAGGAGGCTCACCCATCCCGCCCTAAGGAGACTCACCAGGCTCACCTATTCCCCCAAACCCCTCCATTCTAAAACTCTCCCTTTGTTTCCCAGAGTCCATAGTCTTTCATGGTCTACTTAGTCCCTTAAGAACAAAACAGAAGTCTTTGGACTTTAAAAATAAAGTTTATAAAATACATATATTTTTTAAATCATGAAATTTCACTCTCTTGATAGGAAATCCTAGTCATTAACAAAGAATATTATATTTGCATTTGAAAGTATCAATAATATTTAATTCTGAAATTTCATCATTTGTGTTGTATAAAATATTGACTTAGTTCATTTTACATCACTTTCTTCCTATCAAATATAAAATACATTCATTCTATAATAATCCAGAAATTACCAGCCTCTAATACTGACCAAGAACACAACCTTGATTCTCTTTTCCAGATTAGATGGATTAGACTAGCATCCAACTAGAAGACTAATTTATACTTTAAATTACTAGTATATTTGTAGGACAATTGCTTTAATTAAATGTAAACTTCAGATAAATTTGAGCACAATTTATTTTTTCTGTTTTCTGTGGTACTAATACACTGTTTAGAAAGGAGGGAAGGAAAGAAGAAAGGAAGGGAGAGAAGGAGGAGGAAGGAAGGAAGAACAATGAAGGAAAGAAAAAAGGAAAAGTTTAAAACAAGTTACTTTTTTAAAAAATGTATGAACTTTAAATGACTGTTCATGAGTACATTTCTTTAAAAGAAATTAGTTGTTTGAAATAAAATTTAATAAATAATTAGACATTTGGAGACTGTTTTATTGTTCCTTTAAAATGAGCTATTAACATGTAAAATCACAAAACAGATGATAGAACAGTTGCAGTTGATTAAATGATAAAAAATAGCATGAAGATAACCTTAAGTGTAATGTTGATTGCTCTACTTAATAATACTTTAATTGCTGTTGATCAAGTGAAAAGAAGTCTCAATATGATTGACATAGCATTACCTTCAATTAATGTTAATGAAGTGTTGCATTAGCAAATGAGCCTATACAGACTTGCCTTTAATGTGACTAACAGCCCATAGCAATGTGGTTTAAGAATTATTATAAATTAATATTAATTATGTTAATATGGGGTCATGTTTATATTCAGTATAAATCAACGTTACAGATAGAATCTGAGAGTGACTTCTGTGATATTTTGGGTGAGATGTGAGGAGGCCAAATCTTTTCACCTCCTCTTTCTCCTTAATTTAAGGGCTCTACTTATGTCTAACTTACATACAATGAAGTCATACTTTTAAAGGGCAATTTGATGTATCTTGACATATAGTTATGCCTTTGAAACTATTACCAAATCAAGGTAATAAAACATCTCCAAAAAGTATTTTCATGCCCTTTTGCAATCCCTTCCTGCAGACCTCTCTCATCTCCTTCCTGTCTCTGACCAACAACTACTGATCTCCTGTGCTCACTCTAGATTAGTTTTCATGTTGTAGAATTGTATGTACATTGAATCAAGTAGTGTTTCCTGTTTTGAAAAACATTACAGTTGTGTGAATTAGTGCTGAAATATTTGTATTACTGAATAGTATTTCTTTGTATGAACATACTAAAATTTGTTTATTTATCCCCTTGTGAAGAAACATCTGGGTTCTTTACACATATGCTTATTACAAATAAACATTTGCATTGAAGTCTTATTAGGGTCATATGCTTTCCATAATATTCCATTTAGAATGCTGAAATTGCAATATCTTTAAATCACAAAGTCATCTCTTCTGCAATACTATTAGAAGACATAAGTATATCCTCTCCTATTTCTTATAATCATAGAATATTTAAGAAGGAGTCTAATTTTCCTTTCTATATTTTACTGACCCCTGCCACTCTCACTTAGTACTTAAATGCTAAATCTTCCCCAGGATACTGAAAAGATTAATCAGTCCCTTATATACAAAATAAAATAGTAACAACTAAATCATTTATTTGATTAAATTCACAGGCTAGTATAAGAGTTTTAATCTAATTTGGTTAACATTCATTTTAGTTCTTCATATTGTAGGATAGATAACAGAATACATTTTATATGTAAAACTATATAGAGTGTATAGTATTACTGCAGATTTTCTAGACCTCAAAATTCATAAACAAATTACTAAATATTAAGAGATCAGTGTGACCTGCCCACATAAAAATGATGGCTCTCAACAGGTTGAATCCACATCCCTTTTGAGCAGCATCATCCTAAAAGACTGTTTCTCTTCTGGCAACATCAAACTTGCTCATATCAGTGTCTCCTATGACCTATTAAGGGGCGGGGTCTATTGACATCTTTGGCTAAAAAAAGTTTCTTATAAATATGTTAGTGTTGCATAAGTCTGACTTTTTGGATGCCAACAGTGTTTAATTTTAAAGGACTTTAGAGATTTTGAAAACAAATATTCTTTCCACTTTCAGAAGGCTGTGATTCATTAAAATAAAAGAATCATTTAAAAGGAAAAGTAAAATATACATAAGTGATCTTGGAAAGGGAGGATGATTTAAAAATACAATAAAGAACTGATTCTGGCATTACTTGTTTGGATTTTGATGAGGAGGAAAGATTAAAGTTTTTTTTTGTCAAAAGACAAGTTATTGTCATAGAGAGTAATTAAAATGATGGAATGCTAATGATGTACTATGTCTGCTAAGTCAAAATAATAATAATAATAATAACAAATATAAAATGTGTGAAGTCACTTAAGTTAAAAAATGATGAATATATATGTGGAATTTAAGAAATATAATAGACTAATATAGAGGGGCAAAAAAGAGAAGCGAGCCATAAAAAATACTTTTACTTATAAAGAACAAGCCAAAGGCAGTTGGAGGGGAAGTTGGTGGTGTGTTAGGTTAAACAGGTGGTGGGTATTAAGGAGGGCACTTGTGATCTTGTGTATAAATAATGATGAATCACTAAATTCTACACCTGAATATTATACTATATTTAAAAACACTGGAATTTAAATAAAAACATGAAAAAGAAATAAAGGGATGAAATGCATGGAAAAAATTATATGCTTTCTTTTCTTTTGCCTATACATAAATAAGTGGACTATAATAACTGTATTTTTAACTATTGTAAAACTATCAAAATGTTTTCAGAAATTAATTGTACCAGGGTACCTGGATGGCTCAGTCATTAAGTGTCTGCTTCTACTCTGTTTGTGACCCCAAGATCTTAAGATTGAGCCCCACCTGGGACTCCCTCCTCCTGGGCAGGAAGGCTGCCTCTCCCTTTCCCACTCCCCCTGCTTGTGTTCCCTCTTTTGCTGTGTCTCTCTCTGTCAAATAAATAAATAAAATCTTTAAAAAGAAGAAGAAGAAGAAGAAGAAGAAGAAGAAGAAGAAGAAGAAGAAGAAGAAGAAGAAGAAGAAGAGGAAGAAGAAATGATTGTACCATTTTACATTCCTACTAGTGTTATTGGAGAGGTCAGGTTTCTCCACAACCTTGCACACACTTGATATAGTTAGGTTTGTTTGTTTGTTTGTTTCATTTTATCCATTCTGTTGTGAGTGTAGTTGTTTTAAAATGTACCTGGGATTTTGTTTTTATTCAGGTATGGTAAGGTCAAGAGATCAGGAAATGAGTGCCATTGAAAAGATAGCTCTTTACTCAGAGTTTGAAGAGTAGGGAACATACCTTCACTTGCACTGCCAAACTGGAAAGCACCAGAGTTGATCTAAAGTCAAAAAGAAAGAAGAAAGTGTGGGCAAACGTTTTTATTGTGGTTTCCATGGGAAGGAATTGTAAGGCAGGGTAAGCAGCTGAGTAGGCTTAGGATCAGATGGTTTGAATAATTTCAGTAGCTCTAGGTTAGAGAGTGGACTCCACTTGTCTTTCACCTGACCTTAGCAGTTGCAGAAGGATAATGTCCTAGATGGCAAGGTACTCATGAAAGAGAGTGAGTGAAGATACAGACTTCAGATTTGTTGACTTGCATATCAAAGTTGTGCCTATAGACACACTGTTCTCCATCTCTAAGAATCAGCTAAACCTGGGAGGTACATTCCTACCCTGGATCTACAAATACCAAAATGTTGAAACATCATAAAATAGCAAAAAATTAATACACTAGTGATATGGCAAGGTGGTTTATTTTTCATTTCCAAATGAATAATGATTTAAAGCATCATTTCGTGTACTCACTTCTTTGCCATTTGTATATGTTATTTGTTGAAGAGTTTATTCAAACATTTTGCTTGGTTTGTACAAGGTTGTTGTCCTCTTATTACTAAAATGTAAGAGTTCTTTATGTTAAGTAAATTACTTTGGGAGATATATGTTTTATAAATACACATTGTATATGCTTACTTTTTACTTTGAGGAGCAAATTTTTTAAAATGCTGATAACATAACATTGAATATTCATTCTATCACTCATTCTTTCTGTTATACTTCAGAAAACATTGTTGAACTTGGTGTGTTGATGTTTTCCCCTATATCACATTGTAAAAGTTTTATAATTCTGGCAATTATATTAAGGTCATCTATGTTGATATATTCTGTAAAAAAAATATATATATGTGTATATATATATATATATATATATATATAGTATATGTTCCATTGTTATTTGTTGACAAAATTGTCTTTTCCCCCAATAAATTGCTTTTATATTTTGTCAAAAAATGAAATCAATTGGCCCTATATGCATGGGTCTATATCTGGACTCTAAATTCTTTTATATCACATTGACTTATCTTTATGTCAATACCAGACTGTTTTGATTATTGTGCATTTATAGTATGCCAGGTAGTATAAGTAGCCCTTCTTTTTTTATTTTTCAAAGATGCTATTCTAAGTTCCTTTGCATTTGCATTTAAGTTTTTGACTCAATATGCAAATTTCAACCTAAAAGTCTGCAGGGATCTAATGAGTATTACCTTAAATCTATTGAACAGTTAGAAAGAGAAATGATATCTTAATGATTAAAGGGTTTTCTGATGCATGAACATAGTATATCTCTAAAATTATTTAGGTGTTTATTTTCTCTGAGTAATATTTTTATTTTGCAGATCACCCATGCTTTTTATAAATATATTCTTGCATGTTAAATACTTTATATTATTATTATTATTTTTTTAAAGATTTGATTTATTTATTTGACAGAGATCACAAGTAGGCAGAGAGGCAGGCAGAGAGAGAGGGGGGAAAAGCAGGCTCCCTGCTGAGCAGAGACCCCCCCCCCCACTGATGCGGAACTCGATCCCAGAACCCTGGGATCATGACCTGAGCTGAAGGCAGCAGCTTAACCCACTGAGCCACCCAGGCGCCCCACATACTTTATATTATTATAAAATACATTGTTCTTTTATTTCCATGTGTGAACTTCATTGTTATCCAATGACAATGCAATCATTTTATGTATATTCATCATATACCATGTAATGCCACTAAACTCATTTATTAAATTTTACAACTATTTTTTATAGAATGCATAAGTTTTACTATAGGCAAAATCATAATTGTGTGTGAATAATGACATGTTTATATCTTCCTTTCTAATCTGGATGCTTTCTAAAAATTTATTTTTTCTTGATTTATTTCTTTGGCTAATACTTAAGGTGAGTTGTTGACTATAAGTGACGAGAACAGATATCCCTTCTTTGTTCCTGATCTTATGAAAAAAGTATGTTTAATCTTTCCCCACAAAATAAAATTTTAGTGCTATATTCTCTTGAAATGCTCTTTATCTACTTCAAAAGGTCCCTTCTAATTTTAATATCCTGAAAGTTTCAGCATGATTTGATGTAGGATTTGTTAAATAATTTTCCTGCATCTACTAACTCTGTATTTGATTTATTTTTATGCATTTGTGTTTTAGTTGCTTTTAAATATTTTCAAAATATGAGGGAATTTTTCTGCTAACTTTGTTTTTAGTTTGCACTTCAACTTTATTGTAATCAGAAAATGTAACTTCTATGCTTTGAATTATTTTAAATTTGTTGAATTTTTGTTTATGGTCTATGATATGGCCTGTCTTTATAATTATTTCTTTTTATTAATTTTTAATTTAATTCCATTGTGTTCAAAGAGCATAGTCTGTATGTCTTTATTCTTTTGAGATTTTTGAGTTAATATTTACAAATTTTTGGTTAATATTTACAAATTTGAGAATGTAACTGAATAAATATTCTGCATTTCTTTGTATGGTCTATATATGTCAACTCATTCAATTTTATTTATATTATTGTTTGAATCTTATATACCCTTAACTTATTTAATTTTTGGTTGGCTTCTATTATCAGTTGAGAAGAGATGTCAAGATCTTTAATGATGATGGTGATTCTTTATACTTTCCTTTTTATCTCTACCCAATTTTACCTTTGAATATAATACTAGCTTCAAACAAATTTAAGATTATTACATGTTCCTAGTGAATAAAACATTTTCTCCTCATAAGCATTGATATTTATTTCTCAGTCTACCTTGTCATATAGTCTACTTTCCTAATATTACTATAGTTATAGTAGCTTTATTTTATCTTGCCTGTTTGCCCAGATCCAAGGCTGAGAATGTCAAATATTTCCATTCTTTTAATCTTTACTTCAAACCATAAGAGTTTCACCCTTTGGATTCTATCCTTCTTGGACCATAGGAAATGTATCTCACTTGATATATTTGTCCCAGTAAAGTGTGTGCATTAGGTTGCCAGATTTCTCCATGACTGCATGGATTTAGTGTTAATTTTTTATTAACAAAATTAATGTTGTTTGTGTAAATGGGTTCTAAATAACTCTTTCCATAAAATGGAGGTACTGTTCAACAATTTGGAGAGATAAAAATATGAACTCAGATCCAGTGACTGATCCCACCCATTCAAGTGTTTCCTTTCTTCCCTCAGGATTTCCTCAATCAGAGTGTGGCAGGCTTGTGAGACCATAATGCATGGCTTGTATATTTAGTGCAGACATTATTGTCTACTCGCTTATGCTTTCTTTCTATTAGCAGGTCATTCTGAGCCCAATTATTTAGGAACTGTGTTTCCCACGTACAAAAAGGGCAACTAAGGTAAGGACAGCATAGGTTCACAAATGCAGTGGAATAAATAGGGTTAGAACACATTTGGATCTAATACTATGGTCAAGGGGCAGGAAAACTCTGGCCAGAGCAAAAGTTATAATGGAGGCACAGCGCATTGCTGGCTGGTTTCATGTGAAGAAAGGGGGATGGCAGAGTGGTTCATTACATGCTCCTCTGCCTCAACTCATATGTCCCAATGTTGACAAGGGAGGCTGAAAGATATAGAACTACCCTTCTGCATGAAAAGGGGAAGCCAATTATAGCCTTCAGTCACATTAAAAAGGCATTTTGTGTGCATGAGGATGGAGTAATTCTTTGAGTGTTTGGGCAGAGGTTATTTATTAATAGGTACATAAGTATTTCCATATTTTAATAAATGATAAGTATCACTATGTTTGTTAGCTGAATATTAGCTCTGTATATGATTGGGATTTAAAATTCATGCAACTACATTGTATACAGCTTAATGCTAATCATTTTGAAAATTTAATTTCAGTGGATTAGTATCAGGAAGAGCCATGTTTCTCAACATATGCACTTTAGTTAAATTATTCCATAATATTGCTGCTTTGGCATCCATTTCTTTGTGGCTAAGTGGCCCTCAGGGACCTTGAAATTACATTAGCCTTGTTGCGAGTACATGCCCTATGTAACAGTCTGCAAGGTCACAAGTGAGTTCAAGTCCTTGATATGACTTCCTGAGCCCCTGATGAAGTCTCCTGCTTTAGTTTCTTCCCCTTGTGCATCACTTAGATAAGATCTCCTGTGGGGCCAACCAAAACTCTATTCTTTTTGGTTTGAATTACCAATATGCCCTTAGCCAGGGAACCCCAGAGACATTCCAGCCACCCACAGACCCTAATAAAGCCATGTGCCCGGATCTTGCTGCTCAATTCTGCCCATAACCCTGTGGCCCCTCGAGGTATGCCGTGTATCTCTTCCAGGACCTGTTGGGAATAAAATTCTCTTTTTCAGAAAAATTTGCTTTGTTATCTTTGTTGAACCACAGCTCAGCATCTGACACCCTACTTGGGACTCTACTTAACATATGTTAATTTAACAAAATCATAATAATGTGTAAAACTGGATTAAGAAGAAATAGGAAATTCAAATACCAATAACCAACAAAGAAATTAGATGTTAACAACACATACCATTACATCCTCTCCCAAAACAAATAAAGTGTGTCCAAACTATATTTTCATTAGTTAAAAGTGTTAAATATCGGGGTACCTGAGTGGCTCAGTCTGTTAAGCATCTGCCTTCACCTCAGGTCATGGTCCTGGAGTCCCAGGATTGAGCCCCACATTGGGCTCCCTGCTCAGTGGGGAATCTCCTTCTCCCTCTCCCTCTGCCTTTCTCACTTCCCCTTCCCAAGCTCATGTTCTTTCTCTCTCTTACTCTCTCTCTCTCTTAAATAAATAAAATCTTTTAAAAAAAAGTGTTAAATCTCTATCTCATTCTAGAAAATAAAACCATAATGAAGATGCCTGCTTCAATTAATGGGCATTTGGTACCAAAATGGATAATGAAGAGGATAATAGTGTAAGTCAATGTCATATATGCTAAATGCTAAAAATTAGCACTTAGGAGAAATATTAGCTAATTATAACCAACTGTGTATTCATAACATGTGACAACATGACTAAATAGGTTTTATCCCGCAAAAGACAATAGTTTGACACCAGAAAATCTACCAGTGCAATCAGACACCTTAGTACTATCACACAAGTACTTTATTTGATTAAGAAGCATAGTTAGGGACAGTCCAAATGAATTTTCATGGTATTTGCCTGTTCTACATACCATTATTGCCCTGTATTTACTTCTGTCTTTATATTAGAAACCAGTATTTATGCTATAAAGTAATATCATTTACCAAGAATTCTTCTGCATAACTCATATGCATAGTAAATATGAAGATCATGCCATGAGATATTATTTGATTCAGGGAAGTTTCAATATGCTGATGTTAGAGATTAAGATACTCTGTGGTATCTTGAGGGTACCCAGGGCACCTCTCCACTGTATCTTCTTTCCATAAACAGGAAAACTTCTTTCTTTTAACATTGCCTAATTCAGTCCTAGAATGGGAGAGAAGACCTATGACTTAAAACTCCACCAGTCTGGGAGGAAAACCACTTTTTTCATTTGGAGAACGATGGCTTGTGTTCATAGAATATCATAACAAAAGAAAATGGACATAACCATCCTTTCTCATGAAACCTAGTAAGAGGTAATTTGTATGAGATAGTGTGACCTATAAAGAAAATGAGTAAGTACATATTCTGAGTGCACAAGTGATCAATTCAGGCAGTTAGAATTCAAGAATTTGCCTCAGTAGAGCAGTAATAGAAAAACAGAGAAGGAAGCTAATACCAAGATGCCACAGGGACTCTGGAAGTGTGGCTTCTAATACTGATTGACAGCAAATTGACATTGGCAGATTCATGGTGAGGTATGATCAGAATATTCAAAATACCCAGTTTCCCTCTTTTATACTCCATTAGATTTTAATAAATTTCAATAAAAGTATCAAATAACTTTCTGGATATTTGATATTGTTCTGGAATATTATTTTAGTTGTGAAGTTTCATGTATCTAAATTGCTTTTTTGATACTCTCCGTTTCCATCTGCTCAGTGAGTCCTATTTAAGTTTCTTTCTTTTTTTTTTTTAAATAATCTTTTTTTTTTTAAAGATGTTATTTATTTACTTGACAGAGAGAGATCACAAGTAGACGGAGAGGCAGGCAGAGAGAGAGAGGGAAGCAGGCTTCCTGCCGAGCAGAGAGCCCGATGTGGGACTTGATCCCAGGACCCCGAGATCACGACCTGAGCTGAAGGCAGCGGCTTAACCCACTGAGCCACCCAGGCGCCCCCCTATTTAAGTTTCTTTTCCAACTTTTTTTTTTTTACTCGATACCATTCCTTATGCTTGAAATACACTAAATTTTTGTTTTCAAACATAGCTGCAGTTCCTATTAGGTTACTAAAACCAAAAAATAAAAAGCAACAACAACAACAACAATAACAACAACAAAAAAAACACCTTAATTTCGTTAGCTAGTTTAATGAATCTTTTCATGTGTTAGGCAAGTTTGGCATAGAAAGATTATTTGACCATAGAGTTGCAGGTCTATATCTGGGCTCTCTACTCTGTTCCACTGGTCTATGTGTCTGTTTTTGTGCGAGTACCATGCTGTCTTGGTGTTCACAGCTTTGTAGTAAAGCTTGAAATCAGGCAACGTGATGCTTCCAGTTTTGTTTTTCTTTTTCAACATTTCCTTAGCAATTCAGGGTCTCTTCTGGTTCCATATAAATTTTAGGATTGTTTGCTCCAGCTCTTTGAAAAATGCCAGTGGAATTTTGATCCAGATGGCATTGAAAGTATATATTGCTCTAGGCAGTATAGACATTTAGACAATGTTTATTTTTCCAATCCAAATGCATGGAATGCTCTTCCATCTTTTTGTGTCTTCTTCAATTTCTTCCACGAGTGTTCTGCAGTTCCTTGAGTACAGCAACTTTACCTCTGTCGTTAGGTTTATTCCCAGGTATCTTATGGTTCTTGGTGCTATAGTCAATGGAATTGATTCTCTAATTTCCCTTTCCATATTTTCACTGTTAGTGTATAAGAAAGCAACTGACGTCTGTACATTGATTTTGTATCCTGCCACATTACTGAATTCCTGTATGAGTTCTAGTAGTTTTGGGGTGGAGTCTTTTGGGTTTTCCATGTAAAGTATCATGTCATCTGTGAAGAGAGAGAGTTTGACTTCTTCTTTGCCAATTTGAATAACTTTTATTTCTTTTTGTTGTCTGATTGCTGTTGCTAGGACTTCTAGTACTATGCTGAACAACAGTGGAGAGAGCAGACAACCTTGTTGTGGTCTTGATCTCAAACGGAAGGCTGTCAGCTTTTCCCCATTGAGAATAATACTCAGTGTGGGTTTTTCATAGATAGATTTTATGAAGTTGAGGAATGTTCCCTCTATCCCTATACTTTGAAGAGTTTTAATCAGGAGCAGATGCTGTATCTTGTCAAATGCCTTTTCTGCATCAATTGAGAGGACCATGTGGTTCTTCTCTCTTCTATTATTGATTTGTTCTATCACATTCATTGATTTGTGAATGTTGAACCACCTTTGCCTCCCATGGATAAAGCCCACCTGGTCATGGTGGATAATCTTTTTAATCTACTGTTGGATCCTATTAACTACAATCTTGTTGAGAATCTTGGCATCCATATTCATCAGGGATATTGGTCTGAAATTCTCCTTTTTGGTGGGGTCTTTGCCTAGTTTGGGGATCAAGGTAATGCTGGCTTCATAGAAAGAGTCCGGAAGTTTTCCTTCTCTATCTATATTTTTTAACAGCTTCAGGAGAATATGTATTATTTCTTCTTTAAATTTTTGTTAGAATTCTCCAGGGAATCCGTCAGGTCCTGGGCTCTTGTTTTTTGGGATGTTTTTGATCACTGCTTCAATGTCATTACTAGATATTGGTCTATTCAGGTTGTCAGTTTCTCCAATATGGGGAATGGAACCAGTGTTCATGTCCTACAGGCAGAAAGAACAGCCCCCAAGATGAACAAATCTAGAAAGACCTCAAGGCATTTGACTGTGAGACTGACAAATCATTATTTTAAACAAGAGCTTCTGAGGGAAGCTAGGGGGAAGAGATTCCTTACATGCAGAGGAAGGTCCACAAGAATAAGGTCAGAACTGTCCACAGAAACCTGGCAAGCCAGAAAGGGCTGGCAAGACATATTCAGAGCACTAAATGAGAAGAACATGAAGCCAAGAATACTTTTTCCAGCAGGGTTGACATTCAAAATGGATGAAGAGATAAAGAGGTTCCAAGGCTGGCAAGGTTTTAAAGAGTATGTGACCACCAAGCTCCCACTACAAGAAATATTAAGTGATGATGGGGTGGGGCGGTTTCTATAAAAGAAGAAAGAACCCAAGAGTGTCATAGAACAGAAATTTACAGAGGCAATCTATAGAAACAAGGACTTCACAGGCAACATGATGTCAATAAAAACATCTTTCAATAATCACTCTCAACGTGAACGGCCTAAACACTCCTATAAAACAGCACAGGGTTGCAGATTGGATAAAAGTTTGACATAGAAAGAATCTGCTTTGCTTGCAGAAGCAACAAAATGTGTCAAAAAGATGCAATAAAATTTATGCATGATTTAACATCAAATAGAAAGGAAAAGGGAAATGATAATTATTTTCTGTATCAAATGAAAACCATCAGGCTGAAACCTGAAGGAAATATTTTCTGGGAACATTCAGTTCAATAGCATTCTCAATTCAATGATTTAAGATGAATTCTCTTTCCTAGGTGAGCAGAACCTTCTTGAACTAAACATTTATATTTAGTTTTGTGTGAAAATTGCATATTCCATTAACCTGGACTTGTTTTTACCTTTTTTAGGATACTTATGAGATTCTACAAACATTAATTTTATATTTGTTGTAAATATTTTAAATCATATACATTCCAAGATAAACTGGGTAATTAAGTGATTATTGATTACTCTTATATATATATAATGATGTTTTATGATGTCCTTTAACACTCACATCTGACCTGAAAGAGAGGTTTAAATTTCCTAAAATAACTTTCAAATTATTTCTGTCTTAATGTAATTGCTCCTGTAAATGTAATGCCCTGCTAGTTTATTGATCACAATATAATGTGCTTTTTATACTCCTGTACTGTTGACTACCCTTCATTGGTACATTAACTCACACCATTTAAAACTCATTTTCTTTTCCCTTAACTCTATTCTAATAAAATCTGACAAAGTTATGAGTTCTCTTTTAATATTCTTTCCTACCAAATAGGATTACTGATATTGCACAGTAGATAAGTGCATGGGCTTTGGGATTATACAATTCTAGGTTTACATTTAAATGCTGACATTTTTAAATCTGGGAAGTTGAGAAATTTAAATTTAGTTATATTTCACAGCAACTGATCACCTTGTTTCAAAAATGGTAATTATAGTGTATTGCCCAATGTTTTAAGTATTTTATGTGTAATGTGTGAGTTATTTAGCACGATTCTGGATATAGTGAGTCGAATAGGCTTCTGGCTGATGTCAGAATCCATTAGTATTTATACATTTGGTCATCTAGTAATATGATAATTCTTAAATAATTTTAATAAACAGAGAATTAAAACTATCTGTGTATGATATCTACTTTTTTCTTTTTAATTTGCCCTTCCTTTTTCTATCATTAAACTTTCTTTCACAGTTATCAAGTTAATCTGATTATTCCTGATACTATAAGATGAAACAGTTTATCAAATAGTTTACCCAATAGAGAACACAGAATAAATTCCTGCTAATGTAAACTGTTCTTCCAAATTATGATTTTATATAGCATATGGGAAAGAACGATTAGGTAATTCCTATTTCTAAGAAACTCAAAATATTGATTTGAACATCTTTTAGTTCTTTCATGAATATAGGTAACTGGATGTCTTACAAAATATTTGTTTTAAGAATGGACAAAATGATCTGTAGTGATAATAACAACTTCAAATGAAGTAAAAAAATCTGGAAACAGTTTCTTCAATGATAGTTTAGACATCAATTATTGAGTATCTATCAAATAAATGCTATGAAATTATTAATAATTCATTTGTATAAATCCCCAAACCCACTTACCCTCTCTTAGGCTCTCAAAATTAGAATACACGCCATGGCTTAAAATATTCTCTATATTGCTCTTGCTGAAAGAAGCTGTCATCACTATCTGAACATAACAATTCAATCAGGAAGTTATTTAAATTTGAGTAGAAATAACCATTTACACCACATTTCTTTTCTGTTCCTTTTTCACTTTTTTTTAGATATTATGCTCTATTGTTTACTTTCTAGGGAAGAAGGAATTTAGGCATTACTCCTGACATTATTAGAAGCAACTACATGTATGAAGATCCTCAGAATTTGAGCAGTCAGAACTTTCTTTGAGTTAACTTAAATGGATGCATTACCTCTGAATATCCTGAAATTTCTAACCATGTCAGAAATACCTATGACTATTGATGCTTCTCTTTATTCATTTCAGCTTCTCAATAATCACAGGTTTCTGTCAAGGACTTTTAACATAATTACACAAAGGACCGAGTCAGCAGTTGATTCAACAGGCATTAATGAGAGGTTATTAAATACCTAGTGCTTTATTATTTTCTCTTTATTTAAAGCTCTTTTATTTTAATGGGGCAAAATTATTGGATAGAAGAAGACATTTCAGGCACATATTTGAAGGAAAAAGTAAAATTTGAATGGTAACCATCTAAATAGCTATGCAGATAGCCTTCAAAGGAAGTGCAAATAGTGAGCATAGCTATTTACTAATGAAGAATATCATCTCTCAAAATATAAATATCAAAAACATTATGTAGGGGCGCCTGGGTGGCTCAGTGGGTTAAGCTGCTGCCTTCGGCTCAGGTCGTGATCTCGGGGTCCTGGGATCGAGTCCCACATCGGGCTCTCTGCTCGGCAGGAAGCCTGCTTCCCTCTCTCTCTCTCTGCCTGCCTCTCCGTCTACTTGTGATCTCTCTCTGTCAAATAAATAAATAACATCTTTAAAAAAAAAAAAAACACATTATGTACACATGTTTAAATGTAGAAATCTATAATATCAGCTTGTGGATGTGCTTTCTTCCCACAAGCTATATATTTTAAATTCAATGTATCCTTTGATTTTTAGAACATATATTTATAACTTTAATAATTTCAACATTCAAATATGTATGTATATTTAAATTATTTTATAGGAATATATTACTGCATTGCACCTCATTATATGGGCATACCCTAAGTTTATTTCATCATTTCTAACAATGTACATATATGCTTTCTTATTTTTCTTGTTATTAGAAAAAAATTGTTTCCCTGGGCATTAGTGTCCATATTTACCATACAGACAAATCTTTAGAGAATAAACAAAGTAAAATAATAGCTTATATATAAGACATGAACATTTCTATTTTAAAAGTTTTTTCAAACTATTTTCTATGAAGCAATTCATTTTCTATTCTCAACAACAGTTGGCATTATTAAAAGCTGATGGACATAATATGCTAATAATGTTCTAATCTGCATTTCATTTATTATTAAGGAGATGATGTACCTTTTTATTGACCATTTTATTCTCTTTTTTTGGCTCCCCTTCATAATTATTTTCAATTATTTAATTGAGTTGCTTTTATTTTCTTTATTTGCTTTGTAGGAAATATTTACATATCTTGGATATCAATCCTCTGTGAGTTAAACATATGGCAAATGTTTTCTCTCAGTCTGTTGTTTGTCTTCTAAAAGTGTTTATAGTAAATTAGAATTTTAAATTTGGTATAACTAAGTTTATCAAAGTTTATTTTATAATTTTTGCTTTTAATGACCTATCAATTTTTTTCTCCCCTTAGCTTTAAATATTGCATACTAATTTTATTCTGACTCTTTTAAGATTTTTAAAGCATATACATGAGAACCAGGACCTTTTCTTAACACTTAATATGCTTATGGCATGGGGTAAGAAACAGCCTCCATACTTCAGTTTTCTAACTATAAAATCAGAATTATAATAACAGATAATACATGTTTATTGTGTGAAGTGACTTGTTATAGGAAGACATGCTTACTTAGTATATTGTCTACCACATGATATGCACCATATCATGGAGCATTTTTGTTTTCAAAATTTCACACAGTTTCTCAGGTTCGTTTTTTTTATTTTTTCTAATTTTCAATAGTTTTTTAATATTTTTTGGATTTTTTTCAAAAAATTTTATGTAATTTAAAAGAAATTGAAATGTATGCATAGACTATTTTCAAAGTGTCTATTTTGCTCCATTGTTACGTTGCTATATTGAATCAATTACCTGCGTTGTAATCACAATTATTGGATAATAGAACTTGTGCTTCTCACTATAATGGAGTAGCTTGCATCATGATGATTGTTCCCCTCACACTAACAAAAAAATCTGAATAAAATAGAAAATACATAAATTCCTATAATCAAAAGAGAGAAACAAAGTCAGGAAAGGCCAATAGTTCTTTAGGCCAATGTGAAGACATTGAGGTAAGCTTGTTTCCTGTGGAAGGAACTTGCCAAAATATATGTGAAACTAAAATGAAAAATTGGACCTCAAAATCTTCTTTTGAAGTATAGCTTTGCTTAGCAGGCCAGCACTTCAGTTTAGAACCAGGTCTATGTTCTCGGGATAAAAGCAAAACAAATGAATCAAATACTTATAAAGGCAGTCATAATCTTGAAATACTTCAATACCAGATTTATAAAGGTGTATGCCCTCTTTTAACTTCCTAATAGAATAAAAATAAATACTCTTGGAGGAGATAATATTATTCAAGCAGCAGAATATGCATCCTTCCCCTGCTCTGCTTTAAAAGTGACAGAAGTAATTGCCCTGGTGTAGGTTACTAGAATGAATCAATACTTTGTGGTATATTAACAAACCAGCTTATATATTGCAAAGGAAATAATAAATTGAAGACTACATAAATGAAGCTAAAAAAAAGTAATATTTAGCTTAAAAATCACATATTTCAAAAGCAGATAAACCAATTTATTTCTTAATGTATATATACATATGGTAACATATATATAACATGGTAACACTATAAAGAAAATGGAATTATACTAAATTTAGGATACAGTTACTTCTGAATGTATAGCAGAATAAAACTTTTAGGAAAGGATAAGCAGACTTTGAAAGTCACAGGTAATATTCTATTTGAAAAATTCATTTTTGTAATTTGGTATTAATTTTATAAGTATTTTAACTTGTTGATATATATCATAAATACTCCTAATTATGTATGCTGTATTTTATAACATTAACACATTTTAAGAGTCTCCTTGGCATTTTAATATATAAATAAACAGTTTTACACTATGTAGGTAATACCGTCATTTTATAATGTGGTATAAAATATTTATTCAATATTCATCTATTCAATTATTCTGTGCTTATGTTTTATTTATCATTTCTCCTTACATTGCTAAATTAGAAATAATTGGAAATGCTATAACTTTGAAGTTTTCTCTTAAAAATGTTAAAAATATGCTGTGTTCTGTTTATATAAACCATTAAATATTAAAAAAAACAAAAATTGATAAATATTCCAAGGCTATATCTGGAATTCCAAAGAGCAACTGAACTTTAGGAGATATGGATAACTAATGCCTTTTTTTCTTAAGATTTTATTGATTAGAGAGAGAGAGAGAGAGAAAAAACAAGCTGGGGGAGGAGGAGGGACAGAAAAAGAGGGGGAAGCCAACTTCCTTTTGAGCAGGGAGCCAGAGTGGCAGGGCTCAATCCTAGGACCCTGGGATCATGACCCGAGCCAAAGGCAGACACTTAACTGACCCAGCCACCCAGGTGCCCCATGGCTAATGCTTTTTTATTGGTAATTTGAATGAATTTTCAGGTCTATTTTACAATAGAGAGGAGAAATCAAGAATTGTTCGGTGGCTTAGGAAATTATCTAGTTCTATTCTGCCAAATATGAATAAAACTAAGTATAATTATCCCTCAACTTGCAGAACATACTTTTAACCATGTGTTTCTTCCAAATTTTATTGTATATTATATGCTTAGTGCCCAAAGATATAAGTAAATGAAATAAGATATTCTTTCACCCTTGAGTCTTATCTTTCAAATTTATTAAGTTCTAGCAAAATAAAATATTTTAGCCTATGTTGTGCATGTAAGTGTTACAGTTATTCTGAAAATGAAAGAAAAGTATTGAATAAGATATTTAGGAATGCTTCACAAAGGAATTATAAAGAATCATGTATGCGACGTTTAAATCAGATATATTTATGTTCCTATACAATTGTGTATGCTCAAAGAATAAGAATAAAAGGAAAATAAATATTTGGTGTGAAGCTTTTCTCTTCACTGTTTTTGTTTGTTTGTTTTTGGTTTAGAGGCCTATGCTCATGAAAAATTGGTTCAGAAATACAAAAGAAATATTACGTAAATTTTCCAGATTGTACCTTACCTTACATAGCTATTGTCCACTTAATTTCACTGATACAAAGGATTAGATATTAGTTGCTCTCACTCTCTTTCAAAAAAAAAAAAAGTGAATTGATTAAATGGTTAGGTCTAGAAGAGAGTATGTTAAAGAGTATTTATGAACTTTATTATAGCTGCTTCTGTGGGATGTTGAGAAATTTTTGCAAGTATTTCTGCAGAATTGGGGTTTCTGAATAAATCTGGTAAAAATTTAGGATTATGGAATAAAACTAGCACTTGTATAATTAATTTAGAAGACTTTGGACAGTGAGAGAACTCCAGAAATACAGGTCAGGGAGTTTGGACGCATCTTAAGGTCAGAGAACCTAGGGAGAGATTCGGGTTTATCCTGCCCTTAGAAATATTTACATCTTAACAGGTTAGTGTAAGAATTCAATATTCTTTTAATCTTATCTCTGAAGAGCAAACATTTTCCTCCTCCTTTCCAGAGTTAATGAGGAGACAACTGTCTCTACATAGAAGCAAAGAAAATTATTTTTTCTCCTTTTTCTCACTTATGGTGGAGCGGTCACTCATAGGAGTATTTGTCATCTGGTTTTCATTACTTTTTTCCAAATGGTACACAGTTGGGTGGATGAGAGTGAAATGCAGTTATTATTTTGTAATAATAATAATACTTTTTTACTAATCATGTATACCTTTATAATAAAATTAATAAAGATTAACATTAACAATATAATAAATATATGACATCATAAGTGAACCCTAAGGGAAACTATGGACTTTGGTTGATAATGGTATATCAATGTAGATTCATCAGTTGTAAAAAACATATTACTTCTGTGTGGGATATTTATAATGGAGGAAGCTATGCATGTGTGAGGCAGGAGGATATGGGAAGTCTCTGTACCTTCTAAATTTTGCTGTGCACCTAAAACTGCCCTAAAAAATTAAAGTCATTAGTAAAAAGAAAATACAATAGCTTCCAGAGGGAATGAATTTTTTCTGGAAATTAATTCCTAGTATTGTAAAAGCCAAGCCCAAAAGAGCAGTAGGGAAATATTAATAGATATATATTATTTTGTAACATTTTTATGGTTGTAACTTAAAAGTGTATGTTGTTACTAAAGACAGACTACTTAACAATGCCATCAAAAACTGGTTATAATTGGCATATATAGACTATATCCAATAACCACAGAATACATATTCTTCTCATGCTCACATAAAACATTAATCAAGATGGGCTAAATTCTGGGCATGCAACATACCTTAGCAAATATGAAAAATAGAAATTACACAATGTTTGTTCTCAGACCACAATAGAGTTCCTTTATTTATTTTTTTTTTGTAGATTCTTCGGAATTTAGGTTAATATATAGATTAAGGTTATCTATATATTAAAACAATATTTAACCTGTTTGTTTTATGCATGAAATATTTGTAATTTAAACTATGTCTGTGGTCCAGGGATATCTGCACATAACATCATTAGAACTATCCAATATATGATTGTACCCACCAGCATTTTAAAAACAAGTATCACTGCCTCTCTGAAATCATCAATATTAACATAGCATGATTCCCAAAGCACTGCTGAATGTAAGATCACAATCCAAAAATTTAAACAATGAGAAAATTATTACTCATTACACTATGAAAATACAATTGATGCAAATAATATTTTCTCAGAAAGTCTTATAGAAAAGTACAGCTAAATGAACACAGAAAATATTTTACTGATATCTTAATCACATCAATATGTACAGATGTAGATATTTTATATATTTTATATTTTGACAAAGTGGACAAAAAGATAAAGGTATTCATAATTTGTTTTAGTCTTAAGGACAATCATGTGGAGGGGTGGCACCTGGATGGCTCAGTCAATTAAGTTTCTGACTCTTGGTTTGGGCTCAGGTCACGGTCTCATGGGTCCTGAGATCCGAGCCCTGCAGTCAGGTTCTGCACTCCAGAGGGAGCCGGCTTGACACTCTCCCCCTCAGCCCTTCCACCACTTACACACAAGCACATGCTCTCTCTAAAATAAATAAAACTTTTTTAAAAAGGTATGTAGGGGGGCACCTGGGTGGCTCAGTGGGTTAGGCTGCTGCCTTCAGCTCAGGTCATGATCTCAGGGTCCTGGGATCGAGTCCCGCATCGGGCTCTCTGCTTGGCAGGGAGCCTGCTTCGCCCTCTCTCTCTCTGCCTGACTCTCTGCCTACTTGTGATCTCTCTCTGTCAAATAAATAAATAAAATCTTAAAAAAAAAAAAAAGGTATGTAGTAAAAGGCTCAGAAAGCACATAAATCAACATTTCTATGGACCATGAATAAATTTTGAGATATGAAAATTATTATCCTTTATATGTAAAACATGTTATCTCTTGGTAACCAAGATAGATATTTGGATTTTTTTTTTTAAAATGTATTTTTCTTTTGTTTTTTAAAGTGATAGTAGACTATTGTTGGACAGCAACTCATTGGCATATTTGAGCTTGTCTTTCCTATAACCTGTAACTATCACAACATTAACACAACTGAACAAAAATGACAAATTTTAACTATGATATAAAAGAAGATATTGGTTAAAATATTCTTAAAATTGCCCTAAAATTACACTGGGCATTTTCCTCCAATTTTTACTGTTCATTTTCAGGTTCTTCAATTCATATGTTAATGCCTTATCCTGTGTCATGTACAGGTGCAATGTGCAATCACTGCTTTTCAAAATAGCAAATAGTTATAACCACAGATTAGTATGCCATTATAATTGCAGGACCAAATGAAGAAGTTGCCTTAGTTCCTGACTTGAAGCAAACATAATGCAGCTGTTTTTTACAAAATTATTAGATAGTTAGATAAAGAGAAGTACCTAGATATATGTTCTCAAATAATGCTTTATTTTGAGAAGGTTCTGATACTTTGACTGGTTTAACTCCATTGGTAAGCTAAAGAATGGATAAATTACTGCAAACATTAATATCACTGCCTTATCCTGTTCATGTGGTCTCATTTTGCACATCATTTTATAAAAATTCTTTTTTATAAAAGAAAAATTGTCAAAAATATTAAAATATTCACTAAACCAAAAGCACATTTAACATGTGTTATAAAAGCCATGTTCAAAATTTTTAATGAAAGTGATATATTATATTTAACATGTATTTAAATAGGATCTTCTAAATGGAAACATTTACAGAGAAAAAATAAGAATATATAACGTATGCTTGAGAATAGGAAGCCACATTATTTTTATCATAGTGTCTGCAAAACAATACAGAATAAGTTAAGCAGTTACCTTATTTATGAATGCTGATGAGAATATTTATTATACTCATTGTATAGCATTCAGGAAAATGCTATCCAACAAGACATGGCATATTTTTGGTTTTGTTTTTGTTTTGTAAATCTGCTTCTTACTGTTTATATAATTCTTTGGAATTTATGCCCACATTTGGTTAAATATACTAAAACTAGTGTTTGAAAAACCACAAGCAAATAATTTAGATGGCTAACTTATTTGTGGAAAAAATAAAATATTGACTTTTTTATAGTTTCCATAAAAATGAAGAAAATATTAAACAAGAAAAAGTTTTATTTCTAAAATCTGTTTTTACTAGACATATTTATTTGGAATGAATTCATATTTTATTAAATACATTTAAATAATATATTTACTAGAAAACGATAGTATATTTTCATTTTTTAGAAATATTCATTGAATCTAATGTGAGTTTAGGTTTTATAAATAAATGTACAAGTCTTTAATCTATTTCTTCTTATTCAACTAACTGAGAAATAAAAAAAGAGAAAATAAAGCAGTTTGTTGGTCATTTCAGAATCATCTACAGATCATTTAGAGGTGAAAAAAATTGAGTGTTTCTAAATTTTCCAATGTACTCGTTCAACCTTCAAATAGTTTATACCAGTAATGGGTTTTCCCTGATAATTAGAAGAACTGAAGATATATCAAGAGTTGTAGGTGGTGAGAAAGAAACTGAATATTCAAATACATTTTTTAGGAATGTAGCAAGTATGAGAAGGGGGCCATTACATAACTGCATTAAAGCATTGAATTTTGAATGGATGGTTTATCATAAATTGCAAATTATTTTTGGCACTTACTCTGAAATACAGAGCACATTAATATATTTGTCTCACATTTCATTTGAAATAATTTTGTGTGATTATCATAATACTGGCTGTTATATAATGCTCAGTGGCAGTATTGCATAGAACAAAATAAATGACATCACGATAATTAAAATACAGATTATGTACTAAAAATAGAATTGAATGGGGCTTTAATTTCTTTATATATGCCTCCCTTTAGTTTTCAAAATTTCTAAATTAATCACATATTATTACATAAAGAAGGGATTATTAAAGATTATTAAAATAGATTTACATGAATCTAGTCCCAAGCTTTACTAATTATTTAGGTGTAGAAATAACTACAAACCACAGGTGAAAAGGAAGAGGAAGGGAACTGCCAATTCAGCTTACCATGTCTATTTTTGTGTTAGGATTTACTATGTCTCAGATTAAGATATGGGTTTCCCAGTTGGTGTAAAATGACACTTATCCATTATTAAATATCTCTATGTTTTACTCAGTTCCACAGCTTAAATAAGATTTTTCAGTGAGCCCTGCCCCATACATTATTTGATTCTAATTTTTTTTTTAAATAAGTAAGCCTAGGCAAATTCGGTATAATCTACAGAGAATAATTTATTCCATAGATTAGGATCCTCCCCTTTAGGAAATACCATTAACTTGTTTGCCAGGAGTTATTAGGAGTGCATATAAATCAATGTTCTCCAGAGGATAAAACAACAAATCCAATAAGTTGAAAGTCCTTAAGAGCAAAAATTGAACTTTCTGGAGAAGAAGTTCTGTCTCAAGACTGCAGAATTCACCTCTACCTTAGTCTGCAGCTTGTGCTACAGAATTTAAATTTATAACCCCCCTACAATTGCAAGAGCCCATTCCTTAAAATAACTATTCTTCAAGAAGGTCAGTTTTTGCTCTTTAGGTTGTTTAATTACCTGAATGTGGCCCACCTACATTATCAAAGATAATCTTATTTAAAGCAACTGATGGGGCACCTGGGTGGCTCAGTTGGGTAAGTAAGCAACTGCCTTCTGCTCAGGTCATGATCTTGGAGTCCTGGGGTCAAGTCCTTCATCAGGCTCCCAGCTCCATGGGGAGTCTGCTTCTCTCTCTGACCTTTCCCCTTCTCATGCTCTCTTACTCTTTCAAATAAATAAATAAATTCTTTAAAAAAATAAAGTCAACTGATGGGTATTAAGGAGGACACATGTGATGAGCACTGGGAGTTATATGCAACTAATGAATCATGAACACTACATCAAAAACTAATGATGTACTAAATGTTGGCTAACTGAACATAATAATAAAAATAATTAAATGCTACATAATTCTCCTGTAATAAATAATGTGAATATTCAATATAATTGAAAAAGAAAGACTGCCTTTGTTTCAACATAACTGGTTCAAAAATAAAAGGACTCAGCACGAAAAAAATAAATTAAATAAGTAATAAAAATAAAGTCAACTGATTATAAAAGCACACAAAAAATACTTTCATAGTAAAATCTAGATTACTCTTTAATTGAATAGCTGGGTACTATAACCTAGATAAGTTGATACCTAAAACTTACCATCACAGAATGAACCTTCTGCTAATGCAGATGACTTTTGCATTAGATAATTATTCAAGCCTGACTCTAAACACACACATTTTGCTTGATGATGAACTTTTGTTGACACGCCTCAATTTGTTATATGATTGGTTAGGAAATATTATATTCACTTTTCTCAGTTTCAATCAATTCATCTGGGAACTCATAGTTTACTAGTGTCTAAAAGATGTTTCTCTAAAAGTATTACCTATGATAGTGTCATTTGCTCCAGGTGGCATACGGTCTTTTCCAGAAATGGTCACAGTAACACCTCCCATCAAATGTTTCTATAACGTGATCATGACACTTCTGCCACAAAGAATAATTTAGAGGAAAAGGCTGTTACATAATTTTATCAAAATACTGGTTTTGAAATAGATGGCATATAGTGATGGTAAGATATTTAATATTTAAATACTCCAGTACAGTTTTTTTTTTTTTAAAGATTTTTTTTATTTATTTGACAGAGAGAGAGAGAGATCACAAGTATGCAGAGAGGTGGGGGCTGGGGTGGGGGGAGCAGGCTCTCTGCTCAGAGCCGGACGCGGGGCTTGATCCCAGGACCCTGAGATTATGACCTGAGTTGAAGGCAGAGGCTTAACCCTCTAAGCCACCCAGGCGCCCCTCCAGTACAGTTTTTATTGCAGATTTTCTCTTTATGTTTTGGTTAATTTTTATTTTTTCATTATTCTTAAAGGACTTAATCTTAAAATTGGATTTAATTCTCTAACATAGGATTCTATTCTAAATTTCTTCATCTCTTAGATGTGCTATACTGGCTGTTCTGTTAGCCCAAACTCCATTTTTTGTCTTACCACGCCATGTGACTATGAAAATCTCTGCTCTCTTGGGTCCTGGCTCCATGCACCTTATAAATTCACAAATAACTCAGGGGAAATGATTTTTAGAACATTTACGCGTCTCACTGATTTTTACTTCTCTGTAGGATTTCGTTTTCCCTTGCATTTTATGAAATTTTGTTTCTATTTGATTTGGTTATTGCTTTATACCAAACTGCTATATCACAGGTAGAAACAGAATTCCTTCTTCTCTTTAACATTTGATATTATTCTCTGAAACTTAATGTATGATTTTCTGCCTATATATACAACAAAAACATTTTAAAGATATGTGATTAGAGGCTTTGCTATACAACTTTTTAATTGTCCCCAAATCCATTCTGGTAATTTTTTTTTTTCCATAAGGCATTTGGGTTTTTTAAAGTAGACAATCCTAATCTTAGTCTGGCATAAAAACCTGGTTGCCATGTTCTGCATTATAAGAAGAAAAATTGGACGAGATTTCATTTTTCATTGATTTCCTTTTAACTTCCCACCCCCCATAACTCCGTTCCTTAACTAAATTTTTGTCTTGTTTTACAAAAACCAAATCTGCAGGGGAACCTTGGTGGCTCAGTGAGTTAAACATTTGACTCTTGGTTTCACTCAGGTCATGATTTCAGGGTCGTGAGATTGAGCCCTGTGTTGGGCTCCATGCTCAGCACAGAGTCTGCCTGAGGATACTCTCTCCCCATCTTCTTCATGCTGTTTCTCTCCGCCTGTCTCTCTCTAAATTAAATAAATAAATCTTAAAAAAAAAAAAAAAGAAACAAAGAATTTGTTAAAAAATTAAACCTCCAAAATTCTGCTAGATTTACATGTTTATTTTCACTTGGCTTCCAGGTTTAGAGGCAGGCATTTAAGAATTTAACTGATTTGGTCCCAAGAGTTTTTTTTCTTTGTTTTGTTTTTTGTTTTTTGGAGGTTTTTTTTTTTTTTTTGCTTTTGTATCCCTTGCCTTAGGAAACATATCTAGAACTATGATGTTATGCTCAGTGTCAGAAAAATCACTGCCTGTGTTCTTCTCTAGCATTTTTATGGTTTCAGCTCTCACATTTAGGTCTTTTATTTTTGTGTACAGTGTAAGAAAGTGATCCAGTTTCTGAAGAGACTGTCTTTTTGCCACTCACATTCTTGCCTCCTTTGTTGAAGATTAATTGACTATATAATTGTGGGTTTATTTTGGGGCTTTCTATTCTGTTCTTGATCTATGTGCCTATTTTTTGTACCAGTAACATACTGTTTTGATTACCACAGCTTTGTAATAGAACTTGAAGTTTGAAATTACAATAAAAAGTTTCTGTACAGCAAAGGAAACTAACAACAAAACTGTAAGACTATCTCTGAATGGGGGAAGATATTTGAAAATGAAATATCCAATAAAGGCTTGGTATCCAAAATATATAAAGAACTTACATAACTCAACACCCCCAAAATACTCCAATTTAAAAAAATGAACATAAGAAATGAGCAGACATTTCTCCATAGAAGACATACAGATAACCAACAGACAATGAAAAGATGCTTACATCACTCATCAACAGGAAATGCAAATCAAAACCACAGAGAAGTACCACCTCGTACGTGTCAGCATGGCTAAAATTTAAAAGAAAAGAAAAGAAAGAAAGAAAGACAACAAAAAAACCAGACAAACAAACAAAAAAACCTCAAGAAACAACAAGTGTTGGTGAAGATGTGGAGAAAAAGGAATCCTCATGCACCATTGGAGGGAATGCAAACTGGTACAGCTACTGTGGAAACTGTATGGAGGCTCCTTAAAAAAAATTAAAAGTATAACTATCCTACAATCCAGTAATCCCACTACTGGAGATTTACCTAAAGAACACAAAAACACTAATTTGAAAAGATATATGTGCACCTATGTTTAATGCATTATTCACAAAGCCAAACTATGGAAGAAGCCTAAGTGTCCATTGATAGATGAATGGATAAAGAAGAGGTGGTATATACACAAAAGAGAATATTATTCAATTTTAAAAAGAATGAAATCTTGCCATTTGCAGCAACATGGATGTATCTAGACAGTATAATGTTAAGTAAAATAAGCCAGCCTAAGAGAAAAACACCATATGATTCCAATCATGTATGGAATTTAAGAAACAAAACAAATAAAGGTAAAAAAGAGAGAAAGAGAGAGAGAATGTGTGTGAGAGAGAAAGAGGGAGAGAAAACCAAGAAAGGGCACTTAAAGAGATGCTTATCAGAGGGGAGGTGAATGGGGGATGGGTGAAATAGGTGAAGGGGATTAGGAAGCGTACTTGTCTTGATGAGCACTGAGTAATGTATGGAACTGTTGAATCACTATATTGTATACCTGAAACTAATACAGCACTGTATGTTAACTATACTGAAATTAAAATAAAATAACCCGGGGCGCCTGGGTGGCTCAGTGGGTTAAAGCCTCTGCTTTCCGCGTGGGTCATAATCCCAGGGTCCTGGGATGGAGCTCCGCATCAGGCTCTCTGCTCAGTGGGGAGCCTGCTTCCTCCTCTCTCTCTCTGTCTCTCTGCCTACTTGTGATATCTCTGTCAAATAAAGAAATAAAATCTTTAAAAAAATAAAATAAAATAAAATAAAATAAACCCCCCAAAAGCAAACAAACAAAAATTTGAACTAATTTATATGAAAAACAAAATCAACATGCCTGGGTTCACTGCAAATTTAAATTCACTCTTTATAAATTAAGAATTTGGCACCTTCCATTTCTGAGCATATATGTTGGGCAAATTGCCTTATTTCCTATGGCTTCCTTCCCAAATCTTGTCAACTTAGATTGCATCTTTCTCTTGTGTCAGATAACTTTGCATATTTAGTTTCTAGCTTCTAAAATTCTCATGACACCTCTTCTGCTACCGTCTACTAACCTATTTGTCTTTGTGTGTTCTTGACATTTTATTCCAACTGGATACTACAGTAACTTTCCCTGATGGAAAAGATAAATGCCTATATCTAACCCACTGAATTCTGCCTCAGACTTTTATCTGACTTTTAAAGACAAAATGCATAAACAAATTATTCATTGTCAGTTACACAGGCAATACTCTTGATCATTTTGTAACTGAATCCTTATTGAAACAATGAATCAAAATTATTATAGAGACAAAGTGAATCAAAATAAAACAGTCATGTGGAACAACTTGTTCTGTTTTCTTAGATTTGGTATTTGTACATTTGGTATCCATTAATAACAGGGCCAAACAAACAAACAAACAAAGGGATGGGCATCTCCAATGACAACCAAAGCCCATAATTAGAGCCACACCCCTGCCGAACTCTCACATTCCAAGCCAATGTTTCTCATGCCCTAAATCACCCAGGATCATTTACTAGACCACTAGAGACCACCTCTATAGATCGGAGCCCACACACATTCTTCAAACTACCCAGTACTAATCTGTTCCTCAGGTCTGCCTTTGCCATTCCTACAGAAACTTGAATAAAAACTCTAGCTTAAGCTTCCCCTCACTTCTCCTTTCTACTTCTTGCCCACATCTCATGGTTCCCCATGTGTCTCTGCATGGCATCATGTGCTCCCTCCCCTTGAGAAATGTAAGAAAAATTTCCTTTCAAAGGCATCACCTTCTCCATGTCATTGCTCAGTCACCTCCATAAATTAATATCTTGAGGATACAATTACCATACTGTTGTAACAAAATTGTTGGTGAGCATTCTATTTCAAACAAAAAGTTTTAAAAAACTGGAGACTTTACTAAAACAAAATTTGTTTATACTTGTTCTCATCCATATGAAAGAAAAATAATACAAAGACCTTGGAATCAAGTATTGCTCTGTAAAATATAATGTAGAAACATTTGTCAATATCTAATAAAGAAATATGATTTAAAATATAGATATTAAAACTCTAAAATATCAGTGCTTCCAGTGATTTTTATAACCTCAGTAGAAACTCTCTGAAGTAACTGATATGTTATAAAATGAAGCAACATTTGCATAACTTTCAGAAATCTTTCTGTTTATCTCTTCCTAAATACAATATATTCAATGCATAAACTTTTAAATACACATGTATCATTATTTCATTCTTTAAAAACCTTCTTCCCTTCACCATTTTTACCTCCCTTTATCTCCCTTTATTTATATGGGTTTCTTGAATGTTACTTGTAGAATAATATCACTGGTGACTTCTAGAGGACTGGTTTGCCCTGATTCATTTATTATTTATGTTTTTGATATTTTATTTATTGTCTGATTATTTTTATAAGCCTGAACATCTTATTAAAAAGTAAATTAATTACATCAACACAAACAAACAAACAAAAAACAAGTATCTTCTAAAAGGTAGTCATTGAATTTAGGAACAAGAGAATAATGAAAATAAGACTGAGTTTTTCAAAATAATACGGGAAAGGAATAGTTAAATGGGAAAACATTAATCATTAATGTAAGACATGACAAATAAATATCGTCAGGATTCATGTGATGATTTAGTAACATATATGCCCTTAACTCCATGCTAACTTCTGAATTTCTGTTGTACTAGAGTTAAGGCAAGTCTAAGAAGTTGGCTGCATGGCCACAATTAATACCCAGAGATTTGTAGAAATATTTATTATGGCTGATGTTCATATGGTAGACAGTTTACTAACAAGCCTAGCCCCATGAAAAGATACCCCATTAGGGAATACAGAATGAGTTTAACATTATTTATCTTTACCTGTCTCCAGTTGTAGTCTCTCCTTCTTGGAAACATATGACTGACACTTTATGTGGGACTTAAATTCTAATGCAGGAAAATTATGCCACTTCACCTTACTCTGACTAACACTCACAATGCCCAGGACAGTGTTGTTCTGTATAGGTATTCTCCAACATCAAAGCAGAGGCATATTTGTGTGATCAAGTTTTTATGTTTTTGTGGAAAAAAATTAACATCAAAAAAGAAGCTCTGCCAATTTAAATAAGTACGATCTTATAACATGTCTTCTTCATTTTTTACATTTCCCAATGTGAAAAGGACACTACTTAATATTGCTGATTATGGAACATTTTTACTAATCCATGAGACACAAGCGTTTGTGGATTTGCTGGATATGTATAACTTTATGTATATTCATGAAATCATAAAGACAAAGTATCTTTCATAGAATAGCTGGGTATTTTAAGATACAGTCTCATATTCCATTTTTGAAGAAGACGTGTAAGCTGCTCACTAAAGCAAAACTACATAGAATGAGTCTTCAACAATTCCTGGAGGATCCAGTCAGTTATCAGTTACTTTGAATAGCCTGAAGTCTCTTATTTCTGATCCCATAGTCTGGCATTATATAAATATCTTGCCCAAAGGAGAATACAAAACCCATTGCATAAGCCACTTCATTCTAATTAGGATATTGAAGTAAAACTTAAAACATGTGGTATTTTCCAAATGTTCACATTTAAAATCTCTGGTATGGGTATCTTATTTATTGTGGCTTTTGTTCAATGATTTGGAAAACAAAAATGACTTTAAAGAAATGTATTTTACTTTAAATTAAAACAAAAACAATTGCTGAGTGATTTCACGGGGATTCATCTGAGAGAAAGGCTATAATGATGAAGTCCAGAAAAACAAAGTTGTAGAAGAGCAAAGTTCTAGGAAACAGAGTTATGCAATGGAAGTTTTTAAGCCCCATACAAGTGGAGTGGAACAAGGTTTCAGATAGGGAAGTGTGAATTTCAACAGAAGCCCCAGAGAATTTTCTGTGGAACAGAAACATCAAGGAGAACAATGAGCATATTTGGCAGAGCAGTGCCTTAGAAAGTGGCCATTTTTTTTGCAGTAGGCTGTTACCTTTGAGGACATATTATTAGTAAAAGAGAAAGAGAGAACTTGAAAGAGGCAGGAAACAATGCAAACGTGAGGGAAAGAAATGGAGAGATTAAAAGTTTTGTTAAGAAGAGAAAATTCAGAGGGCGCCTGGGCGGTTCAGTGGGTCAAATCCTCTACCTTTGGCTCAGGTCATGAACCAGGGTCCTGGTATCCAGCCCCACATAGTGCTCTCTGCTCAGCAGGAAGCCTGCTTCCTCCTCTCTCTGCCTGCCTCTCTGTCTACTTGTGATCTCTGTAAAATAAATAAATTAAAATCTTAAAAAAAAAAAAAGAAAAGAAAAAAAAGAAAAAGAAAATTCAGTCTTCCATGGGCAGGAGTCCAGTGTGCCAGTTACATTTGTCAAAAATTGTACGATAGGTATGACATGCTCTGTTATCAATGCCCCTTGTCCCTTTTTTTTTTTTTTTTTAAGTTGCATCATTCAACTTTTCTCTTTCATGAATTTCTGGCATTTGGTCAATACCATTTGAAAATAACTGCTGCTACTGAATTTCATTTAGAGAAGGTGACAACACACATCTATGACTATGACATTGAGCCTACTAAATATAAAAGTAAAAGAACATATTAACAAATGCCAGTACCTTCTTAGGAAAGAAGAGAAGATTGGCTCAGGGTATACTGAGACTATCTGAGAGCAAAAATGTATTTTAATCCCACAAATACAGAGGCCCTACAGGAAATTATATTTTATTTATAAGATAATTCAGTCATTTTAAGTAAATGTATATGTATTTTATGTATTTTTATTTTATTTTATATTTTGTGTATGTATTTTATATATTTCTATATATTTTATATATATTCATATATATGTATTTTATGAATTTATAATTTTATTTATTAATTCTTTAAGCTTTCATTCCATTATAGCTTCTCTGATTTGTCTAATTATTTTAGAGTCCATTAGAACCATGTATTACCAAATGGGAACAATGAGTAATTTATTTTTATTGATTTATGTCAGAGACTAAGTGCTATTATTTTGATTTGTGTGGTGAAATAAAGCACTGGGAATCAACAAAACTTAATACTGTTTCTGAGGTTTTAAATAATTGTTCATAGTGAAGAAAATGTACATGTACTTCAAATATCTCATCATTATAATGTAGAAGGGATGAATCATAGCCACTGCCTCATGCATTAAACTTAGGTACACTTCCTTGGTAACTTTGTATATCTACAGTCAACTTAAACTTTCTGTAGCCCAGGCTTGTTGAGCAATGGAGTTTAGTGCTTTGTAATAAACTGGGATTTTAAAAAGAAGAGAAAATTTGTATTATATGGGTATACAAAAGAAACCATTAGGGAGTGATAATCGTTTCCCTGCTTTGCACATCTTGACAAACACCTTTGTAGCAGAAGAGTCTCATAGATCAGGAATTCTCCTTTACAGGAGAAATGTGACTTACATTGAAAGAGTTGTTTACTAAAAGCCCTTTATTGACCATCTCAGCTTGCAGAACCCCATATACCTTAATTAGATAGAGTCTAAGAAGTTTATTTGTTTTTAATTATATACGAATGTAATCAATGTAAAGCCTACCATAGCAGTCCATACCTATTTCTAGGTTCAGAATACCATGCCTTCCTTTTCTCAGATTTTAGCTATTTAATGTTAAAGTAGCTTAAGAGGAGAAAGGAAGGATTAATAGAATGGTTGTCGTTGTCAAATTCCCTGCTAATATTCCAGGTAGAAAGAAAATACTAATAATGATTTACTCAACTGTTTCCTATCACTTAATAATATATAATTTATAAAATATTACACTAGTCTGACTTAACTTCTTAAAAATTTGGTTAATCTATGTGTTAATGTTGTCAGATCTGAAAGGAAATAAATGGCACAATAAATTTTATTTAAAGATAATTTAATGAATTTGCTGTTTATCATTGTAGATGTAAAGTAGAACTAGAATGGATAGTAAAACCCACAGGACTAGCAATAACTAGAAGCTATTACCATACTTACCTTTGCAAGATAGAGATTACTTTTATCTGAGGTGAATAAGAGTTACAGCCATGGAAACAGGACCACCCAAATGTCACTGTGATCACAGAAAATATAGCCATTGGAAAAACAGTGGCCCAGCTTAAACAGAACAAATGGAATATATGCTAAACTGCCTTTCTCACCTGACTTTTTGGCCAAAACTATAACCAGTGAGCAAAATATCTAATGGTTAGCCTTCTAGAGCACAGAGAAGTCAAAAAAAGGCTGGAAAATTAGTTTTGTATAGCAAACTGAGTAGAGCCGTAACAGGGAGATGACAAAGTTAAAACATAGTCCATATCTAAATACACATATTTAAACTATCTTAGTTAAAATTTACCTCTCAAGATTAAATTATTTCATAGCCAATTTGAGGAATGCAACTCAATGTTCAAACAATTTAAGGATTTAATTTCAGCAACCGTTGTATAACATCAGAATAAAACAAACAGACTCATTTTTTAACCTCACAAATCATCTCAGGTTCTATTCCTATAAAGAGAATGGACAATGGTACATATTCCTGAATTTGCTGAAGATCTCTATGTAGTCATGAAGCAAAAGAAATTACATGAGATCTAAAATATGTGTTATCTAATATTCAAAGAGCACTACTGCAAATTTACTTCATGCAATACATCAGACCAAATCCAGTAAGGGTAGGGGAGAACCTCTTAATGCAAAATGGTTGGGTCCTGATAAAACATAGTAACTTCATTAAGTTAGATGAATCTGTATCTGAGAAGAATGAGCAGTAAGTAAGAAGATAATGTGGTTCTCTTGAAGAATGTAGGAAGTAGAAACAAGGAATGGTAAACACACACACACACACACACACACACACACACACACACACACACTCCTTATAGTCTATATTCAGAAAAAATATCCTCAGAGGATAAAGAAGAGATAAAGACCTACAAACAAACAGAAACTGAGGGGATTTATCATTCATGAAACCACCCTTCAGGGAGAAGTAAAGTGATATGGGTCAAAAACTGGAGAGTCCATGAAGAAAGAATACTGGAGAAGGAGTACAAAGGTAAAATAAAATAATTTTTTTTAATTTTGGGGATAAAAAAATGATTTAAGTGACAAATTGGGTATATATAGCATATAGCTAAGTGAAATGAATGACAGCAATGCCATAAAAAACAGGAGATGAATTGGGATTACTTTAAAATATGGGCCCTGCACTATGTAAAAAACAGTAGAGTGCTGTTTGAAGGTGATCTTAGTTAAAAACTGATAGACAAATTCTAGAGCAACCACTTAAAATACTGGAGGATGTTAAAGGAGAAGTGGGCTAATCTGAGTGGACATGATGTTTGCTAGTCAAAGGCTCCTTCTTGCCAATAGAAACTGGAAGATGTGGGCATTCTTTTTCTTGATGATACTTTAATGGTAATTACATTTCAAAGGGGTGGCACTCTGTCCCACAAGAACTGCATTTCTGGGTTATAAAACTGACTAGGGCTGGGAGAGATTTTATATCTCAAAAGAAGCAGAAAAAAATATACACTTGCAAGTTTTCTAAAGTAAATCCTCTAAGAAATGGGAGTTGAGAGACCAAAAGTCAAGAAGAAACTTACCCATTGTTTAGTCAAATGGAAGAAAACAAATATTCATTCCAACTTGGCCAAAATTTATTCAGAACCCTGAGAATTTGGGAGTTGATTGAGAACAATTTGCCAATGAAACAAGGGACCAGAAAGATATGGCACTTTTCCTTGTCTTACTTGTACGTTTTACCATAACCTGTTTCAGTCAGATAAGGCAGGTTGAGGTTAGCTGCTCAATATGAGGGATGATATTTGTGAAGATGTTTAATATTTCTTTTTGCCATGTTGTATAATCTTAGGGAAACTGTGGATTATATTTTGGGCAAGAAACAGAGAAGAGACTTAGGGGCAGGCCATCCGGGTATCTCAAAAGCCCATCATTGGGCCTAAAGCATAAGCCTGTGTCCATTGCCATTCAGCCTCAGGTGCTAGTGGTGGTTGTGCCTTAACTTTCTTAAAATGTCTCATAATAGCTGGTTAAATAAGTATCGTTTGAGATATGGCATTCTGGGCCCAGCTTTTGCTGCTTAATAAATTATTTCAACTATAAACTATTTAAAAAGAACAGAGATTCATATTAAATCTATGCAAATAACCATGTTACTATGGAAATAAGAATACTCAACAAGAGGTTCCTAAATTCTTGAGGGGTCAGGCAGGGAGAAAAAAATAAATGTTTCATTTCTATTTACAAAAGCATAGTCTACTACTATTATGAGTTGTGAAAGTTTAAGAGAAAAGAGAGAGGTGACATCTTTCAATCAAGAAAATAAAATTTTAAGATGTCAACAATATGTTTTAAAAAGTTACATTCATCCTCCATCAGTTCATTCATTACTTTATAATTTGTTCTATTCCACATGATTGTGGGTTATCAATCTCAAAGTTCCATCTCAAAATTCTGGATATCCTGACCCAGTCCACTAATATATTCTCAAAATTACTTAAGTAATGTGATAAGAAGCTGTACACAGAATACTGGGGCACACTCAATTTCCACAGGACTCTTCTTAGTTGAAGATGTACTCTGGCATATAGCTTATTTACAAACTTTCAGGAAATCATCAACATAAAACAAAACAAAAACAAACACACACCTATCTGGAAATATATGATAAAGACTTAAAATAGCTAAATTAAATCATGACCGATGATTTTTAAAAGTAAATAATCTGATGACAATTCACGACAAGAATAATGCAACTGAAAAAGAAATTTGGTTCTTTCTGTGTCATCAAGAAAGTCAATCTAAAAAAGTTCAGACAAAATGTCTATTTATCTGATATTTTCACTTCAAAGAAAATTGGATATTATGTCTAATTTATGAAAATGGATAAAAATCATTCTTACTGAGAAAAAAATCTTAAATGTAAAATATAGTAATTCTGACACATACTATACCTTGAATATATGATATTGATAGAATAAGAATATATCATTATCAAGTAGGAAGATTCAGTATGTCTAAAGTAGGTCTTACACAGATACCTGTATATTAATAAAACTTCATAGGTATGTGGTGTGAATCCACAATTGAAAATGACTGGCTTAAAATATACTGGACTCGGGACGCCTGGGTGGCTCAGTTGGTTGGACGACTGCCTTCGGCTCAGGTCATGATCCTGGAGTCCCGGGATCGAGTCCCGCATCGGACTCCCAGCTCCATGGGGAGTCTGCTTCTCCCTCTGACCTTCTCCTCGCTCATGCTCTCTCTCACTGTCTCTCTCTCAAATAAATAAAAAAAATCTTTAAAAAAAAAAAAATACTGGACTCAAGTTAAAAAAGTCAAATTGTGATGAGGTTAATATTTAAAACAAGCAAACAAACTGACTTTATAATTGATGATACTGTAATGTTGCTATCTAATATAAGGCAGGGAAGACCAGGATCTTGATAAATGATAAACATATCATTGAAAATGAGGAAATTGACATAACTCTAGGAATTTCCTCCAGCATACAATTCTGGAAATATTTATGCTAATAACATTTTACCCATACATACTTAACCTAAGAAAGACAGCAACAGATATGAATTCATGAGGCTTCCCGAGAAACCTATCAATAATAACTCAACAAATAGAACTATTTCTAGCATCTCTCTTTTTTAAAAGTGAAAAAAAAACAATCCTTTGTGATATCTCTGGATCCCTCTGGGAAATCATAAAAACAAGTTTTTGTTCAAAAGATACCATTTAGGATGTGATTTTTAAAAGGTGAAATATTAATATTTGTCCTGAGGTTTGAACACTAGATTAATAAGATTTTGGCTTATTAAGAAAAAATACTTGATGATATTTTCAACTAAAGAGACAAAAAATATATTAAAAGTCAATATAGCAGGTAACATGATTGTAAAGAAACTTTCCAGAACATGGTGAAGTCAATGTAAACATGAAAAATTATATTGATAGGACATGGAATCTTTGTGTTTTATGCAGATTACTCAGAAGGTAAAGAAAACCTTTGTTTGTTTTTAAAGATTTTATTTATTTATCTGACACAGAAAGAAAGATCACAAGTAGGCAGAGAGATAGGCAGAGAGAGAGCGGGAAGCAGGCTCCCTGCTAAGCAGAAAGCCAAATGAGGGCTTGATCCCAGGACCCCGAGACCATGACCTGAGCTGAAGTCAGGGGCTTAATGTTCTGAGCTACCCAGGCACCCCAAGAAAACCCTTTTGTAACCATTTATTAAAAGCAGACCAATAGCCCAAGATTTTTTTTAAAATTTTTAACAAAAAAAAATAAAATTCTAACATTATATTAGCATAGCACTTAATCCTAAAGTACTTTTTGAGAATCTTATAAACCCACCAAATCCTAACCAGATTTGACTAGGAAAAATAAAATTTCATTTCCATGAATTTTTTACAACTTTATATATCCACTCACATTTTGTCTGGCATTTTCCTCTCATTCTGGAACAAGTGATCATTTCTCTTTAGGACAAAACTACTAACTCTTCCTTAAGAAATTCACACCCTGTTTACTTTGATTACAAAGTGTTCCTCTTTATAAGAAACAACATGTGTTTGTGTGGAAATAGAGAAAGGGGAACCTTCTTGCAACCTTCTTGTTGGTGGGAATGCAAACTGGTACAGCCATTCTGGAAAACAGTATGGGGAATCCTCAAAAAGTTAAAAATAGAACTACCCTATGACTAGCAATGGCACTACTAGAGATTTATCTAAAAGGCACAAAAATACTAATTCAAAGGGATACACCCAGTGTTTATAGCCACATTATTTATAGCCATATTTTGGAAACAGCTTAAATGTCCATTGACTGATGAACGGATAAAGAGTGGTACAATGGAATACTTCTTAGTCATAACAAAGAATGAAATCTTATCATTTGTAATGATATGGATGGATCTAGAGAGTATTATGCTAAGCAAAATAGAAAGACAAACACCATATTGTTTCACTCATATGTGGAATTTTAGAAACAAGCAAAGGAGGAAAAAAAAGGCACAAAGGAGGCAAACCAAGACACAGAATCATAAATATAGAGAACAAATCCATGGTTACCAGAGGGGAGGTAGGTGGGGACATGAGTTAAATAGGTAATGGGGATTAAAAAGTGCACTTGTGATAAGCATTGGGTGTTGTAGGGATGTGTTGAATCACTATATTGTGCACTTGAGACCAATATTACACTGTATGTTGACTAACTGAAATTTAAATAAAAACCTTAAAAGAAACCCAAAACAAATGACTAAATATAATGTGGTATCCTAAACAGGTTCCTGGAACAGAAAAAGGATGCTAGGTAAAAACTAAGGAAATATGAATAAAATTTGGACTTCAGCTAATAACATTTCAATATAGGTTCATTAATTGCAAAATTTTTTCCATAATAATGTAAAATTTTAGTAATAGAGGAAATTGTGTGTAGAGTTGGACAGTATACAGAAGGAACTCTTCATAAATATAAAGCTGCTAAAAAATTAAAGAAAGTTATTAATTAAAAATAATATAAGAAGTTAAAAACAGTAAAAAAAAAAGGCACAAAGTGTTCCTCTCTGCCATAATACTGCCATTATGTGTGTGTGTGTGTATGTGTGTGTGTGT
>NW_019154099.1:40198459-40199880 GCF_002288905.1 Enhydra lutris kenyoni | reverse complement strand
GTGTGTGTGTGTATATATATATATATATATATATATATATATATATATATATATAAACTTAACCACAGTAACTTCTCTTTCACAGAGAAAACTAAGGATTGGCTCCTTGTGAACTGTCATACATTTTGTCAGCATTTTGAAGGAGACTAGAAGAACTTATGAATACACATTTCACAGGTTTTTGTGTGAAATATTTGCCCTTATATTACAACAGGATTAAGAGCCAAAATTGAACAAAGACATAAACAGACCCAAATAGGTTGGGTAAAAATAAGATGCAAAAAGTATTTTGTGTTAAAAAATATTATGAAATTTGTAAACAGATGGTGCTTACATGCAATTATATATTGCATTTTTTATAAATGAATTTATAATTTAATAAAGTGGTGTTCAAAACAATTAAATTTTTTTGTAAATTTAGCATCACTTTTTTAAATTCAGTTAATGTAAGTTTCCAAAGGCAATTAGGGTGTAAACTGTGTTTAATGCTTTGGTTTATGGGTTTTTTTCTTCCTTTTCTTTAAGCAATGATGTTTTTGCAAAGCCACATATAATTGTCACACAGTATAAGCCAATTTTTAAAAGTGACTTCAGTTTAAAAGAAAAAAGCAACAATTAACGACCAAGTGCTTCATGTTATCTTATCTGTGAGATTTCCAGCTGTTTCTATATTTTTAAAAAATCACATAAGTGGGGGGCTCAGAGGGTTAAGCCTCTGCCTTTGGCTTAGGTTATGATCTCAGGGTCCTGGGATCAAGACCGGCAACTGAATTGGGCTCTCTGCTTGGCAGGGAGCCGGCTTCCTCCTCTCTCTCTCTGCCTGCCTCTCTGCCTACTAATGATCTCTGTCAAATAAATAAAAATAAATAAAAATAAATAATCACATAAGAATCCTGCAAAATCTGTAAATATATTATCACTTTTCCTAAAAACAAGCTTATGCCTTTGTTTCTTTTTTTTTAAAAAGAGAATTTCACAGATTTATATTGTCACTAAACTACAAATGAATCTCAAAGGAAATATTAAAATTAATTTTTTCAAGTTTACAGCTGAGATATTCACAAGCCATATCTAATAGCCTATCTTGGGAATAATTACTAGTAATGGGTATCTAAGGGAAATTATTGCCTGCTGTTGTGAATTAGGAGTGCCACAGGTGGTGTTCATCAATTGGAATGGGTTGGAGGAGAGTAGTCGTCTGAGCCAAGACTCCTTAAGCTTGATTTGTGGAACCATTGTTTTTGGATGCTTCAAACATAAATTGACTACTTACAACAATGACCTACAATTTTTTTCAAACAAAACAAAATGGTGTATGTATAAAACAAAACAGATTTAGCATCATGTCTTTAATGGGTAACAGTGAAATGCCTTCATGGTGTAGAAGAAAACCAGTTTAAAGCAGATTTATGTATTTCTTC
>NW_019154099.1:40168652-40198449 GCF_002288905.1 Enhydra lutris kenyoni | reverse complement strand
CTTTCTTTCTTTCTTTCTTTCTTTCTTTCTTTCTTTCTTTCTTTCTTTCTTTCATTATTTATTTATTTATTTAAGAGAGAGAGTGAGAACATGAGCAGGGGGGAACCAGAGGGAGAGGGAGAAGCAGACTTCCCACTGAACAGGGAGCTTGATGTGGGGCTAGATCCCAGGACCCTGAGATGATGACCCAAGCTGAGGGCAGATGCTTAACCAACTGAGCCACCATGCACCGCTATAGCAGATTTGTAAGTAAATATAAACTATACTAAATTAAGCTAACAATGGATATTACAAGTTGCTTTGCCTTATTTTTACATGAACTTAATTATTAGCAAATTGCATTAGTTACCTTATGGTATGTACTTCTAAACATTTCAGGTGTCCAGTGAATATATAAATAGCACACTTAACTCCATTACTGTTGTTACTTATCACACTATTTGAGGGAAATTTATTATATATCATCAGGAAATTGCCTTGATGTATTCTGTAGCTCAAAATAAATAAGCACATGGATGTTGTTTAGTTGGTTCTTCTTTATAACACAAAAATAACTGAGTTTAACCTGTACAAATTTAGTTTATTAAAAATAGATAACAGAAAAATGAGATTTTGAATAATGTCTTTAGGTGATTATTTCAAATATTTCTCAATTCATTTTTCCTATAATTCCATGATTATAAAAGTCTTTGAGAGAAAATATTTTAGACAAATATCAGATCAGTCTCCTAATTTAATACAAACTTTAAAATGCAAACTACATTATCCCTATGACTGCTGATAATTTTACTTTAAATATAAATTTGAATTAGAGGACACATGACTACACATATTATATAAAATGATAACTGAAAAATAAATTGAAATACTAGCAGACTAAGAAACAAACAAAACAAAACAGAAAGTGGAAGGTACAGTTGGGATAAGATGCCGATTCCTAGTTACCTCTGCCATCATAACTAGTCAAACATGTCACATTAATACAAAACTAATTAAATTTTGTTTTGATGTCTAAGATAATTGTGGACTGCTTTCCAAACAAACCAAGTAAATTGTGAAAAGAAACTATCTCAAAATTGGAGATAAAATAAAAGAGAAAAAAATAAAAATGTTAGAACAAATTCAGTGAGCTAAGCAAAAGTTTAAAATAGAGTGGGAAAATTGTTAAAATTCCACAAGCTCAGGAAAATTGCTTTGCATGCTATTTGCTAAGGTTGATTCATGAGTCACCTATATGGTCTAGTTACAAGCTGAAAAAATTAAAATACCATTCTTGCCACTCAAATAGTTTGCTTTAAAAAAAGCAGACAATTTGAAATTTGCATTGTATGAAGTCAAATTGGTAAAATTAAAACAAAATGCACTGAGATATTCCTGTAAGAAAAGGAAACTAACTTATTGAGGCAATATTTTCTCGCAGGGTGGTTAATGCAATCTCTCAGAAGTGCTTAAAGTACTACCAAAGCTATAACATAATTTAGTTAACAGCAATGAATGATCTTGAATTAGGAAGTAGAAACTTCCAAAAAGCTCTGATTATTGGAAGTGGAATTTACTCACAGCAACTCTGGGGTCTGATGGTAGTGCTCCCATGAAATAATTATAGTGTTTCCATAACAATAAATTAAAAAAGAATATTAGTAAGACAATTTTAGATAAACACTAATTTTTCAGTTAGAATTGAGTCAGTAAAGAAATCTCTCTAGATATTTAAAGGAGAACTTTAATGCATTGTTTATTGATGTGATGGTTGAGAAGCTGAAATCATGTTTTTGAATCAATCTAGTCTAGTAAGAATATGCTTATTCTATTCCTAGGGTAGAGAGACAAATGGAACATGCAGTGTTGCAGGAACCCAGAGGCCAGTCAATTACAGAACCTGGATCATGACAGACCTACCTGGCAGGAACTATGCTATACACTGAATTTTTGTGCCCCTCCCATCCCCACTTAAATGCTGAAGCCTAATCCCCAGTAGAGTAGTATTTGGAGGTGGGGCATTGGGAGATTATTGGGTCATGAAAGTGGAGCCCTCATGAATGGGATTAGTGCCTTTACAAAAGAGAACTCCGGGAGCTTTTTCACTACTTTTGCTTTTTTGTGAGAAGACAACAAGAAAATAGCCATCTTTGAACCAGGAAGTGGGCTCTCACTAGACACTAATTCTGCAGATGCCTTGATCTCAGACTTGGGAGGCTTCAGAACTGTGAGAAATACCTGTTGTTGAAGGCATCCAGTCTAAACTACTGTTGTTATAGGGGACCCAACAAAAATAGACTGCAACCACAGAACTACATAGCCACTGCTAGAGATTCAACCAAAGGTAAAGAAGGAGGAGAGAAATTAATATGCTCCACCCTTCCTCACAACCCTCCCCAACTTCCCACACTTACCTCCCATTGACCAAATGCTGCCAGATGCCCACTGAAATAGGAGGGTGTGTTCATCCTGAGATACAGTGCAGAGCAGGAGAAAGATAAAACTGTTCCTGAAGGAACAGAGCAAAGTTCCAGAAGAGATATAAGAAACATACAATATATGGAAAGGTAGAGAGAAATTTTAGACAAGGTAGTAAGGGAAAGCCTTTCTGTGCAAAAGAGATTAAGGCAACTCTTTTGTGGTTTTCCAAATTTTGCTTAGTCATTCTTTCATTGTTGGATTGGTTCAAGGCTCCGTCTCAGAAACTGAGCTGTAGATGAACCAAATGTTAGTTTGTTTCATCAATTCCTTCCTGACAGAATAACTGTGTCAATTTTTTAAGGATCTTCATATATATTCATGAAAGCATTTCCAGAAAGTGATTAATCTATTCAAACTTCCAATAATAATGAAAACAATTTCAAATTTCTAAACCTTCAGTGACATATTTTCATCACTGATTTAAATATGTACAATTGAGAGCCAAACTCCACTCTAGGAATACAAAATATACATATATATTATCCCTGTAAAGAATTGAAGGCACTAGAAAATCAAAGAAATACTGAAAAAACTGGAAGCTCTACCTGTTTCAAGGTTCTAGAATAAGTTGTAGATATGATATTTATCCAGTTCTGAAGATAAAATTCTCCGTAAATGAAAATGTCAAGGAGCAGTATTCTATAAAATGACATTCTCAAGCTTTAGTTCTGAATTACTTCTAAAATCCAGTATAGTATAGGAAAGCTCTTTGGGATACGGCATAGAAGAATTCACTAGAATCAAAGAACAATGCTTTTCAAACTTACCCACTATTTCAATAAAAAGACAATTAATAGAATGTTATTAGTAATTTCTATTAAACCTAATAGTTCTGAATTCTTTCTTATTAGAGATAGGTGAAGGGTTTGGTAAGATACACATTTCTTTCCTTCAGCAGTGACAGTTTTTTGATTTGCTGGCTCCTGCAGATTTAACCAATAACCACAGTTGACCTTTATTTCAATGTATAGCTCACTGTTCATCCATAGTGAAATGTACCATGTTGGTAATCATTTTCTTTTGAAATCATTTTAGTTTGTCAAAAGGGCAGGTTTTAAAAAGCAGGACCAAATCCCCTTGGGAATACTTAGAGGCTGTATAAACTGTCTTTCATACTATTCAACCTTTTACTTACAAAGGGCTCTTATAAACTCCAAGTATCACGCTAACTGCATCAAAGAGAGTATGAAACAATGCCTTCTGTCAGTCACTTCCTTGCAATCCTTGAAGGGACCCCCCATTATGAGCTGCATGTTTGAAAATAAACCTGCAGAGAGAATGTCACTTATGTAGGTCCCAAAAAGGAACTTCCTAATAAACTGAAATTTATATTATTTGGGTCATATTTATTCCTAAATCGGTGAAGCCACATGATATATTAGTATGGAAAAATATAGCAAAAATCCAAAGGACACTTACTGCTCCAATTTCCTAATTCAAAACTCTTTTTGTCTTAAATAATCCATGTAAATCTCTAGTTTCATTTGCGCTTCTGGGTCACCATCCCATACCTTTTCTACTCCTCTACAAATTTGAGATTTTTTATCCTATTTTATGTAGATATAAAGTTTATTCTGTCTGTAAAAATAAAGATAACTACTTGGGAGGAGCTCTCACTATTAGAAAAGAATGTGAAGAGAGATAAAACTCTTTGGGTTAGGGAAAGCTACTACTTACCTTCTCTTTTAAATTGATTAAGCACAGAAGGAAAAAAAAGATGGTTATATAAAAGCCATCCCTCAGATATTGTGTTCTTCTTGTGTTCACCTAGAACAACACCAGTTTTACTTGTTTTAATTAACTTTCTTGTCAGATTAAGGAGAGTCTGAAGTATCTCCAAGCTATGATTGAGGATTCTTTCTTGTACATAGAATGATCATGACTGAGACGGACTTTTAGTTGAAAGCAGAATAATATGTACAAATCAAGTTATGAAGTCAGAATGATTAAGGCAAGTGTGGGGAGTGGCGTGAGGGGGACAGTTTAGGATAGAGTACAAAAGGATTATAACGTGGGCAAAGCAGAAAGTGATCTATGAGAATTTTTAAACTTGAGCCCAATGACAGATTAGATTTTAGCTCAATAGTTTGTGTGAATTATAACCATTAAATGCTTTGCAATGAGGTATACAATGTGTTGCTAGGGATCCATAAATGTGACATATGAACAGATCGGAATTATTATACTTGCAACTTTGACTAAAATTTTTGAAAATAATTTTTGAAATCACCAAAGCCAGAAACAAACAAACAAACAAAACAAAATAAAACAAAACAAACAAAAAAACAATAGCAATTAATGTATGGAATTGGACCATTTTAATGGAGTTTCTAAGTCAATAATAGCTTTGTTTGGAGTGAAGTACAATCACCCAAGACTAGAGATTGTCTGTAAAGATCACATAAGATTAAGGCACTTACTCTATCTCTACAACTGACTATAGTCAACATAGAAAAGAGAAACACCTACATAGAAAACAAAACAAAAATAATATCTTTTAACAACTGCTATATGAAAAGTATATAAAGTAAAAAGTAAAAGCATAGTTGCCAAGAAACTAACCTTATTTTGATCAGGCATTCTAAAGAACATTGGAGCAGACACTCAGCAGTTTACTCCTCCTATATTCATCCAATATAGGTCAAATTGCAACAATACGTTAGAAATTATTTCCTGAGCATTCTAACTAACCCTACTTAGATGTGGCACTACATTATCCAGATTATATTGAATTTTATTTTTAATTCATCATGTTTAAATGAACCATCAGTGTCATATTTCAAAACATTTAGATGTAATCAGCAAACTTACTTATATGCAGATGTTTTAGTTGTGAATAAATTATCCTGATGGAAAAAATATAAATTCTATGTATGTGATACTAGTTATATTTTTGCATAGTAATTATTCATTATTTTTATTCATATATTTATAAATTCAATCCAAAATATTTATTAGACAACTATAATATTACAAACACTCTCTACAAGCTGGTACAAAAGAGAAATTGTCCTTGACTCCTATGGAATTTATGTATAAAGTACATAACTTAGACAAAAATAGATGTATACAAAATGCACTTTTTGAAATAGCTGTATTTAAAAATGTACTTTCATGCAAGTGACAATGGAAAATTGTCTCTTGAAAATATCCATCCATTGTTTCTAAAATGTCTTGACTTTGTGTAAATTACCATGAATACGTTGTTCTGAGTAATATGTCCAAAGAAGCTGAGAAAGGAAATATCAATAGTACTATAAGAAATACGATGAGACCACCCTGCAATATAGACTTTAACTTTAGCCCTCAGGTAGAGTTGTTAAATTTAGCAAATAAAATACAGTATATCCAGCTAATTTGAATTTGACATAAACAGTTGTTTAATATAATTATGTCCCACAAATTACATAGGGAACACCTATGTGAAAAAAAAAATTTTTTTTTATCTGATATTCAAAATTTAAATAAGTGTCCTATAGTTTAGCTAGCTAACTTACCCTCCAGCATCCAAACTAAACTAGCTGAATAAATCATAGAACATCTGGATCTACTTTAGAAATCCAAGTGGCTTTGTTTTTGTTTTTGTTTTTAAATTTTTGTATTGATCTTTACCTTGGTCCAGGGCAGTAATCCAACTATAGAAGGATATATTAGCAATGTACAGTCTTTTTCTTGGGCCGCAAAGAAATCTAGGAAAATTGTATCATCCATTACAATCATTGAGCAGAGAATTGAGATTAACCTGAATGACTTCCTTGGTCAAGGTGAGATAATTAATCACTTCAGCCAAAGAAAGGAACAGATTTCTTACATTTTTTTAATTTTATTTTATTTTTTAACAGAAATCACTCCCATGGTAAGAATAACTGCTGGCAGAATGCACATTAAAAAAAAAAAAAAGTCATTATCATTTCCCACTGATAGGATCATTCCTACTCTACAATCATGAAATTGATTTGTCTCATGCAAATAGATAACATTTTACCTTTTCCCCTAATCATCCCCTACTTTCATCTAGACCTTTAGTTCAGAGCAATTAAAATTATTTGAAAGGGCGTTTTTAAAAAACTATAGAGATCCATTATGGCCAATGTAGGAGAAGAATATGGTAAGAAGTACATTCAAACAAAATGTTATGTTTAGGACCTAAAACCATGCCAATCCATATAACAATCAAGAAGTAGAATCAGAATTATGTTTGGGTCTTCTAGGTCCCTTTTTGGCCAGGCTGCCACCAGTAATATGCAGTACCCAGGCAAGTTTGGGGTTAAGGGAAAGATAAATTATGCCTTCACTGACCATGGTAAAATCCCAAATTTTCAAAATTGGTTGATATAACTCATCTACTCCTATTCTGATAATTTTCTAGGAAGAGGTCTAGAAAATATTTATTTCTGTGCAAATCTAAATTAAATGAATAAACAGCATTATTTGGATATGTAGACAAGGAAAGAAGTAAAGGAGTCCAAATGAGAAATCATTTTAGTTGACTTGAGATTGTAAAAAGCATGAAAGCTTCTTTGAAAACTGTGACTGTCCATCCACTGTTGAGTAGTTTTTGCAATGAAAGACATATCCTTGTCAGACTGAAAATGGTGAAGATTGCTGAAAATGTATGACTCATTAGTTTCAAGAGCTATGATAATGTGTTGGAGTGTCAGATCAGACTAGAATCATAACATTATAATTTCAAAATGGACCTACATCAGGGGAAGATAGCAGAATAGGAAGGTCCTAAGATTACCTTTTCCCAGGGATTCAACTAGATAACATCCACATCTGCCCAGAATGGGCAGCAATCCCCATACTGACAGATGAAAGATTAGTCCAAATTTTGCTATGAAAGAGAGAAGGCAAGGAGGTCAAGGCTCTGAGACAAAGACCATTTGCTCTTCTTTGCTCCCACTTTTATTGGTCCTTCAGGATAATCACAAATCCTTATCACTGTTTCTCAAGCAGGTGATGTGTGACAAGGTGTCTTAGGAGGCTCTGTTTACAGGAAAGATAAGATATGCTAATATGTGTGTTCTACTAAACATAACCTAAGGGACAATGCATACATCTCTTAGATTACAGGGGGCTGTTTGGTCTAAAACAAGCTTTGGGAAGGCAACTCCCTGTATTCCAATGACAGAGTGATCAGGCAGGCCTCAGCATTCCAAAGCCCCAGCCCTTCTCCAAAACCTTCCTTTGCCCGCAGAGACTTCTGTGTTACATTTTAGCAAGTCAGGTATTATGGCTGAGTTCATGCTCTACATTAACCCTAACACAAAACAATGTAAATAACTTAGAAAATGACCCCAAACTGGCAGAACAGACTCTCCACAGATAAATAGGGAGAAGAGGGTAGAAAAGTAAGACACAGTTAGGGGTTAAACATACATGTGAAAATGTCTTCAGGAGGGATGCCACAGGTGCAGAGAGGGGAGACAAATAGACCTTCACACCAAGCATCCCAGGCACAGGGAATCCACACAGGGAAGATGACTCCACATAACACTTGATTTTGAGAAGCAAAGAGACCTAATATCATGAGTTATTACAATCAGTTGGGTTTGACATCTCTTACTTTAAAAGTCAGTGGGCTCTGCTCTGAGAGAACCAGGAGGGTGATAGGAAACTGAGTCCCTACCCTTAAAGAGAGAGTACAAAAAACAGCGCCATGGAAATACAGTATTGAAGCAGTAGTTTGAAAACATTTAGGATATACTGGAGAGAGATTTCTTTACTAATATCAGAGCCTGTGCTGGAGGAGTAGGAATCATTGGGAGAATTCTATAATGGCAAAAAAGCTGGTGGGCACCATTTCTCTCCTCCCCACCCCTGCCCAACCTAAACACACTAACACCTGCTGGAACCAACACAACATGAACTACCTAATTTGCCAACAGTGCACCTCATCCCTGTGTTCTCCTGTGGACATGACTCCTCCAGCCAGGCCTAAGCTCCAGGTCTCCTTCAGTAGCAGATCTGAATGGACCTTGCTGGCACTATGTGTCCCACCCCTGCATTCTTCTGCAGACTGACTCCCTCCAGTATTGCTACAAGAGTTTTCTAATGCAGCTTCCCTCTCACAGCAGACCTGTACAAACTTTGCTATTGCCACCCTTGTATTCTCCTGCAGACCTGCCCCCCCCACATAAGCCATCACCATAGCTCATACAAAGTAGTGCTGCAAGCCTGACAATGTGAAAACCACCCCAATAGGGACCGCAACTACTCCAAAGTAACTCCTGCCCCAAGAAGAGAGAAAGATAACTACAAATACCAGTGGCACACATATGGCACACAAATGGAGACTTCAGGATCCATCTACCAATAAAAGCTTCTCAGGGGACAACACAGGGAAAGTGGCTTGCAGTTCCATATTACTACATCTCTGACAAACACCTGATATGACTCAACTCAAACCCAAAGTGGCTCCAGACTAGCACACTAACAACACAGGGAACAAATCCTGACCACAACAAGAAAAGAGAACCATTGCTAATGACTGGACGGAAAACACAGCCACATCAGTAGGGTGCACAAGACATAGATAGGAGACATCCCTAAAGGACTAGGTTCTGATGAACAGGGGACACTGCACTGCAGGGCAGAAAGGACAATTTCGTCATGAGACCACTACGTTCAAGAGCAGGATTAGCTGACTTTTATAACATATAGAAACAGATACAGAGAATTAGACAATGTGAGAAGACAGAGGAATAGGTCCTAAATGAAAAAATGGAACAAAATCATAAGACAGCTAAATGAAATGGAGATAAGTAATATGCCTGATAGAGAAGTTAAAGTAATGATCATAAAGATACATACTTGACTTGATTAAAAAATACAGGACCTCAGTAAGACCCTTAACAAAGAGATAGCAAACATAAAAAGGAACCAAGTAGGGCACATGGGTATCTCAGTTGGTTAGGCATTTGCCTATAACTCAGGTCATGATCCCAGCATCCTGGGATCAAATCTCACTTCTGAGTCCCTGCTCAGTGGAGAGTCAGCTTCTCCCTTTGCCCCTCCTTACTGCTCTCTCTCACTCTCAAATAAATAAAATCTCTCTCTCTCTCTCTCTCTCTTTTTTTTTTTTTTTTAGAAAAAGAGCCAATCGGTGGTGAAGAATAATTGAAATTAAAAATACTTTAGATGAAATAATAGTAGACTAGAGGAGCAGATGGCAGGATCAATGACTTGGAGGACAGAGTAATGAAATGTAATCAAGCTGAGCAGGAGAGAAAAAAAAATAAAAATGGAATTATAGAATTTAGGAACACTATCAAGTGTAAAAGCGTTCATATTGTAGCAATTCCCGGGAAGAAAAAAGGAAGAAAAGGGGCAGAGAATTTATTTAAAGAGATAATAGCTGGAAACTTCCCAAATCAGGGGAAGTAAATAGAAATCAAGATTCAGGAGAAACAGAGGGGGATCCCAACAAAATCAACCCTAAGAACTCTACACCAAGACATGTTGTAATTAAAATGGAAAAAAGTAGGAGCCCCTGGGTGGCTGAGTGGGTTAAGTGACAGAGTTGTGGTTTTGGCTCAGGTTGTGATCTCAGGGTCTTGAGATCAAGCCCTACATTGGGCTCTATGCTCAGTATGAAATCTGCTTAAGATTCTCTCTTCCTCTCCTTCTGCCCCTGCTCTCTGTATATGCTTTCTCTCTCTTTCTGTTTCTCTCAAAAAAAATTTTTTTAAATGTCAAAAAGTAGTGAAAAAGAAAGAATTTTAAAAGCACCAAGATAAAAGGAAACAGCTACATGCAAGGAAAGCCCATAAGGCTATCAGCTCATTTTTCAGCAGAAACTTTACAAGCCAGAACAGAGTGGCATGATGTATTCAAAGTGCTGAAAGGAAAAATAAAAATCTTCAACCAAGAATGCTCTATCCAGCAAGGCTATCATTCACAACAGAAGGAGAGATAGTTTCCCAGATAAACAGAAGTTAAAGGAATTTATGACCATGGAAAGAAATATTAAAGGGAACTCTTTGAGTGGAAAGAAGACAGTAAGTAAGAGTAAGAAAAGTAGGAAGCAGAAAAGTAATAAAAATCAGTCAAGGGACTTACAAATTAAAAGGATGGAACATGATACCATATGCCTAAAATGTGGGCAGGAAAGCAGTAAAGAACAGGTTCAAACTTAAGCGACCATCACTAAATATAGACTGCTATGAGCATAAGATGTTGTATAGAAACCTAATGGCAACCACAAATCAAAACAGTAATAGATATGCAAAAAAGAAAGAGAAACAAACCCAGGTGTATCACTAAAGAAAGCCAGCAAAGTGTGAGGAAAGAGCAAGAGAAGAAAGGAACAGAGATAAACTTAAAAAAAAATAATAAAACAAGTAAGCTATCAATAAGTTCTTTCTTTTTTTTTCTTTCTTTCTTTCCTTCCTTCTTCTTCTTTTTTTTTTTTTTTTTTTAGGTGGCTCTAGTCCAGTGGGAAGCCCAACACAGGGCTTGAACTCATGACCCTTGAGATCAAGACTTGAGATAAGATCAAGAGTTGGATGCTTAATTGACTAAGCCACCCAGGTGCACCTCAATAATTACTTTCAATATAAGTAAACTAAATTCTCCAATCAAAAAATGTAGGGTATCAGAATGGATAAAAATGAAGACCCATCTATATGCTGCATTCAAGAGAATCATTTCAGACCTAAAGACATGCAGAATGAAAGTGAAGGGATGGAACAGCATCTATCATGTAAATGGAAGTGAAAAGAAGGCTAGGGTAATAATACTTATAATGAAGAAAATAGACTTGAAAAGGAAGATTGTAAAAAGACAAAAACAAGGATACTATATAATCATACAGGGAACAATCCAACAAGGAGATATAACAATTATAAATATTTATGAATCCAACCAGGGAACACCCAAATATATAAAAACAACTAATAACAAACATAAAGGAAGTAATTGATAGTAAGACAATAATAGTGAGGAAATCTAACAGTTCACTTACATCAATGGATAGATCATCGAAACAGAAAATCAACAGAGTGGTTTTGAATGACATGTTGGATAAGATGGATCTAACAGACATACTCAGAACATTCCATCCGGAAATAGCAGAATACACATTCTTTTCAAGTGCACATGGAACAGTCTCCAGAAGAGATCATATGTTAGGTACTAAAACAAATGTCAAGAAGTTAAAAAATAAAAAAAAATCAAAGTCATATTATGCGTCTTTTCCAAACACCATGTTATGAAAATAGAAATCAACCACAATAAAAAAAAAAATCTGGAAAAAAACACAAATGCATGGTGGTTAAATAACACAGTACTAAGCAATGAATGGGTCAAACAAGAAATCAAAGAAGAAATTTTAAAAAGTACATAGAGACAAATGAAAATGAAATAAATTTCAATGATCCAAAATCTTTGGAACACAGCAAAGCCTGTTCTAAGATGGAATTTTTTTTTTCAAAATATTTTACTTACTTATTTGAGAGAGAGAGAGAGCATGAGTAGGGGCCAGTGGCAGAGGGAGAATCAGACTCCCTACTGAGCAGGGAGCCTGACATGGGGCTTGACCTCATGACCCTGAGATCATGACCAGAGCCAAAGTCAGAAGCTTAGCTAACTCAGCCACCTATGCATCCTATTAGACAGAATTTGATAGCAATTAGAGACCTACCTCAGGAAAGAAGAAAAATCTCAAATAAACAACTTAACCTTACACCTAAAAGAATTAGTAAAAAGAAAAAATAAAACCCCAAATTAGGATAAGAAATAAAGACTCTAGAAGAAATTAAAAAATGGAAAGAAAGAAAGAAACAAACAAACAAAAAACAGAGCAGATCAATAAAACTCGGAGTTGTCCTTTGAAAAGGTCAACAAAATTGATAAACATTTAGCCAGATTCATCAAAAGATAGATAGATAGAGAGAACTCAAATAAAATCAGAAATGAAAGAAAAATTACAATAGCCCCAGAGAAATATAAAGTATTATAAGAGAATATTATGAGAAATTATATGCCAAAAATTTGGACAATCTAGAAGAAATACATAATTCCTAAAAACATATACTTTCCCAAAACTGAAGTGGAAATAAATAGAATTTTTTAAATTTATTAATTTATTTTTTAGAGAGAGAAAGAGAGGGAGTGGGAGGAGTGGCAGAGGGAAAGGGAGATAATCTCAAGCACACTTCCCACTAAACACGGAACGTGATGTGATCCTGAGCTCATGACCTGAGCCAAAATCCAGGTGCCCAGGAAGAAACAGAAAATTTAAACAGACCATTTACCAGCAATAAAATTAAATCAATAGTCCAAAATCTCCCCCGCCCCCAAAAAAAGGTCCAGGACCAAGTGTCTTAACAATTAAATTTTACCAAGTGTTTAAAGGAGTGTTAATACCTATTCTTCTCAAACTTTTCCACACCACAAAGTAAAAGAAAAAGGAAATCTTCCAAATTCATTCTATGAGGTCAGCATTACTCTGATACCAAGACCAGGTAAAGACATGATAAGAAAAATAGAATTACAAACCCATATCTCTGATAAACATAGTTGTAAAAATCCTCAACAAATATTAGCAAATCGAATTTGACAATATATTAAAAAAAAATCATTCATCATGATCAAGTGGGATTTATTCCTGGGATGCAAGTGTGGTTCAATATTCACAAATCAATTAACATGATACATCACACCAACAAAAGAAAGGATACAAACCATATGATCATTTCAATAGATGCACAGAAAGCATCTGACAAAGTATAACATAAATTCATAATAAAAAATCCTCAACAAAGTAGGCTTAAAAGAAATATATCTCAACATAATAAAGGACATATATGAAAAACCCACAGCTAACATAATACTCAATGGTGCAAAACTGAGAAATTTTCCCCTTTAATCATGTACATGTCAAGGATGTCTACTCTCACTGCTTTTATTCAACATAGCCCTAGAAGTCCTAGCCACAGTAAATAGACAGGAAAAATAAATAAAAAGCATACAAATTGGTAAAGAATTAAAACTTTCATTATTTGCAGATGTCATGATACCTTATATAGAAATGACTTTACCAAAACACTACTAGAACTGATAAATGAATTCAATAAATTTACAGGATACGCAGAAATCAGCAGCATTTCTATACAGTAACAACAAAGTCACAGAAAGTGAAATTAAAACAACAACAACAACAACAACAAGAAACATCATTTACAATTGCACCAAAAGTAATAAAATACCTAGAAATAAACAAAGAGATGAAAGATCTGTACTCTAAAAACATTAAAACATTGATAAAAGAAATTGAAGATGACACAAATAGATGGAAAGATAGTCAATGCTCATGGATTGGAAGAACAAATATTACTAAAATAGCCATACTAATGCAGTCCTTATCAAAATATAAACAATGTTTTTCACAGAACTAGAGCAAATAATCCTAAAATTGTACAGAACCACGAAAGACTCTGAATAGCCACATCAATCTTGAAAAAGAACAAAACTGGAGGTGTTACAATCCAGGATTTCAAGCTACACTACAAAGTGGTGGTAATTAAGACAGTATGGTATTGGCACAAAAATAGAAGCATAGCTCATTGTGAGAGAATAGAAAGCCAAGAAATATACTCACAATTTATATGGTCAATTAATCTTCAAAACAGGAGTCAAGAATATGGAATGGGAAAAAGATAGTCTTTTCAACAAATGGTGTTGGGAAAACTGGACAGTTATTTGCAAAAGAATTATACAAAATAACTTCTTTATACCATATACAAAAGCAAACTCAAAATAATTTAAGGACCTAAATGTGAGACCTAGAAATCCTAGAAGAGGGTATAGGCAGTAACTTCCCTGACATTGGCCATAGCAACATTTTTCTTGATATGTCTCCAGAGGTAAGAGAAACAAAAGCAAAAATAAACAATTTGGAATACATCAAAATAAAAAGCTTCTGTACAGCAAAGGAAATGAATAAAACTGAAAGACAACACATTGAATGGAATATATTTGCAAATGATATATCCAATAAAGTGTTAATATCCAAAATATATAAAGAACTTATACAATGCAACATCAAACAAAACAAAACAAAACCAATCCTACCAAAAAATGAAAAAGTATGAAAGACATTTCTCCAAAGAAGGCATACAGACAGATGGCCAAAGGATATATGAAAGATACTCAACCTCACTCATTATCAGGGAAATGCATATTAAAACCACAATGAGATATTACTTCATGCCTGTCAGAACGGCTGAAATAAAAAACACAAGAAACAGCAAGTGTTGGTGAGGATGTGGAGAAAAAGGAATTCTCATTTACCTTTGGTGGAAATGCCAACTGATGCAGTCACTGTAGAAAACAGAATGGAGGTTTCTCAAAAAATTAAAAATAGAACTACTCTATGATCCAGTAATTCCATTACTAGGAATTTACCCAAAGAATATGAAAACACTAATTCAAAGAGATATATGCACTCCTATGTTTACTGAGGCTTTAGTTACAATATTGAACTGACGACAGCAGCCTAAGTGCCCATTAATAGCTGAATGGATAAAGAAGTGATATATATGTACAATTAAATATTACTCAACCATAAAAAAGAAAGAAATTTTGCCGTTTGAAACAACATGGATGGATCTACAGAGTATAATGTTAAATAAGTCGGTCAGAGGAGGACAAATATGATTTCAATTGTGTGCAGAATTTAAGAAAAATAAATAAATAAACAAAGAAAAAATGAGATAAACTAAAAACCAGACACTTAACTATAGAGAACAAACTGATGGTTATCAGAGGGGAGGGGGTAGAAGAATGGGTGAAATAGGTGAAGGGGTTTAGGAGTCCACTTGTCTTGATGAGCACTGAGTAACGTACAGAGTTGCTGAATCACTATATTGTACACCTGAAGCTAACATAACACTGTATGTCAACTACAGTGGAATTAAAATAAAACAATAACAAAAAATGTGTCTACATCAATGATCTTCAAGAAGAGGTCAAGTTCTGATGAAGTTTATCTGCCACGAGTGTAGAGAGGCCCTACCCCTCACAATATGGCCTCCTGAATTTGTCTATACTTCTGCAAAATGGTAACCCACAGGAAAATGAGAAACTTAGTCAATATTATCTAAGTAATTCTTACAGTTAGCCCTCCACCCTGAAAAACTTAAGAACTATTTAACCAAATATAAAATTAAATATTATCATAACAATGTAGCAGCAAATATGCCAGATTAAGTTGGAGACTTTAAACAAATCAACTTCTGGCAGGAGTACCAATTGTTGAATGCAATGGTAGATCCATTATCAAAACCAGTCCTGTGTGTTTGTGTGTGTGTGTGTGTATGTGTGTGTGTGTGTGTGTGCGCGCGCACGCGCGCGCCCAATCTATGATAGTGGATCTGTTTCTATGTCTCATACAATGGTGGATTGAAACAGTAATGTATCCATCTAAGTAATATAGGTTCAATCCTTAACTTCTGACCAATGTGATAACAGAGAATGGGCTCATGTTTGGAGTGGATAAGAGTAACAAATGGTTATATTAGCAGCCACATTTGTTTCCAGTTTGCAGTCCCAAACACAAGTAACTTTAATCTGCCAGGCAATCTGTAGCTTTCCAAAAGGCAGACCAAACAGTTAAAAAAAGTATCTACAGGCCAAAAGTCAGTAAAAATATAACAAGTTTTTCAAGGGGGTAATTTTTAGAGCTATGAAAAATGGTTTGGAGTTCTGCCCACCATGGAGAGTAATCATATTCATTTTATTTTCCACAGAACTGTCCCTGAGGTTAAATATCCACAGCAGCCTAGTGGACAAAATCAGGTTTCAATTTAAGCAAGCTAGCAGTGCATCAGAGAGGCATTTAAGAAACTTCTGCAAATCAAGGGATCCTTTGATTAAACAGCTTTGCTTCCTGTAGTATAAAAATTTCCCCAAAGGGATAGCCATTTTTTTTTTTTTTTTTTTTAAACGTAAGAAGCCAATGCTACTGGGTTGCTCACTATTCTACCAAGTCAACTTTTGATGATTTCTGTCTATGGAAAACTTTATATGAAGAAAGAAGATAACAGACATGATGCTTTCAGTTTTGAGAGTCCCTTAACTGAACAGCTATAACATACTGCTTTCTCACTGTGGTTCTGGGTTTGTATCTTTTGGGTGACTTGGGATTGGATCACGCAGTAATTTCTTTGAGGACGCCACCTTATTCTGGGCCATTTGCTGCCACATTGTCATGACAACCTTTGTTGAATTTTCTCCTGGTCATTATACACAAGGAAGGTACGTTTTTTAGAATGAAGGGCTGACCATAAGAATTATTTAGATTCTTTTGTATCAGTTTCTCATTCTCTAATGGGTCACATTTTTGTCAGAAGTATAGACTCAGTGCTTCATCAGTGATTTCAAATAAGGGTTTTTCTATCACAGGAAACTGTGTTAATGGCAAGTAGCCATTAACAATACTATGAGATTTTTTTAGTGTCACTTCCAAATGGATCCAAATTTGGAATGTCAGAACATAGAAGGCTTTGAACCAGAAATTGTCCGTGATGTTGCATTTTCCTTTTTACATGTACTATGTACTGTGATTTCATGCCATGTTAATCAAAATTTATTTTCATTTAACAAATAGGAAACAAATAATTCAACTTACATTTAAAAAAAGAAAAAAGTGATCTTTTAAGATACGAAACAAATTACAAGAATAATTTTCACTTTAGTAAAGCAGGACTCAGAAGGAGTCTTTAATGCACCTAAATCTGCAACTTTTGCCTCTGGGTTTAAATTATGAATGCAGAAATCCTGGCATACAAGCATGGATCAAGTATCTCTCTGCTTTTCTCAGAAATAAAAAGAGAGAGAGGAAACATAGATGCCAGGCAAATGCCCCTTTACTTTAATCAAGAATCCTTACAGAAAGGCTGAAGAGATACTCCGGTACTGTCTATCACATTAATATTAGTCTAATGTAGAGCAAATTAGAATAAGTAGAAAAGTAAAAAGTCTATATGGTTAGAAGAAATAAATCGGTATTTTTTAAGTAAGGGTTTCAGTTATCTCTCAACTACTCCAAAAAGACAGATTGTTTTAAAAGTGATATGTATTAAAAGAAAAATGTCTGCAAAGTATATTCAAAGACCAGTATAGGAGGTTAAATGACTCTATATCCATGATCTTAGGATGCCCTCATGCTGCCACTGAATCAATTGCAATGTCTGCATTTCTATTTCAGAAGACAATATCCCAAATTTACGAACAAAGAGCCAATTCACTTGAATAAAACCATTTCATGTCTTCATTGATGAATTTTATCTTAATTTTTCAAATTTCAATATATGTTCAGTTTTTTTCCCATGGCTGCATAGACCTACAATAAGCATTGTTTTTCTTAATGTTGGTCAAAATATTAGTAATTATTATACAAATATACTGTTATAATCTCTGTTAGAGGCAACCAAATTGAATATTGATTATGGGACTATACTATCTAAGTACAAATTGTTTTTCCTTCTTTGCTTTAGATAATATTTTTTATCTCTTTGTGCCTGAGTTTCTTCATCTATAAACTAGGATAATAATGATAACTTTCTTTTTTTTTTTAAGATTTTATTTACTTATTTGACAGACAGAGATCACAAGTAGGCAGAGAAGCAGGCAGAGAGAGGGGGAAGCAGGCTCTCTGCTGAGCAGAGAGTCCGATGCAGGGCTCTATTCCAGGACCCTGGGACCCTGACCCAAGCCGAAGGCAGAGGCTTTTACCCACTGAGCCAGCCAGGCGCCCCTGATGATACCTTTCTTAAAAGTGTATGTTAGGGGGCATCTGAGTGGCTTAGTGGGGTAAGCCTCTGCCTTTGGCTCGGGTCATGATCTCAGGGTCCTGGGATGGAGCCCTGCATTGGACTCTCTTCTCAGTGGGGAGCCTGCTTCCCCCTCTCTCTGCCTGCCTCTCTGCCTACTTGTGATCTCTCTCTTTCTGTCAAATAAATAAATAAAAATCTTAAAAAAAATAGTATATGTTAGGTATTGATTTTGTTTCATTAAAAGTTCATTGTAAAGTAATTATTTTATTTCCTGAAGAACGTTGTCTAGTTCGTAATTATTAAAAATGAAATCAATTTTCTCCAACTTGTGTGTATAGCAGTAACTCTTTTTTTTTCTTTTTATTTAATCATGAGGATTAAAAATTATAATGTATAACTCTTTAGGTTCCTTGAGGAGAGATTTAGATTGATGATTGATTTAATCTCCCGGAGGGCATAGCACAGCACTGGATTCATTTGTTGGATTTTAAGAAATCTTTGAAATTTACTTTACAGATCTTCCTCAGCTTATGATGGAGTCACATCCCAATAAACCCATCATAAGTTGAAAATATCATTGAGTCAAAAATACATTTAATACACCCAACTACTGAACACTGTACCTTAGCCTAGCCTACCATAAATGTGCTTCAGAACTTTTATTAGCATACTGTTGGGCAAAATCATCTGACATAAGGCCAATTTTATAGTATTAAATACCTCATGTAATTTGTTGAATAATGTACTAAAAGTGAAAAACAGAATGGTTGTACAGATACAGAATGGTTCTAAGTGAACCCAGTGTTTACCCTCATGATATCATGGCTACTAAGGGCTTTGGTTTCCTGATTTAGGTGAAAATAATTGAGGGTATTGTACTACCTTTTGCAAGCCCTAGAAAAGATCCAAACTGAAAATTCCAAGTAAGATTCTACCAAATTTGAATTGTTTTCATACCATTGTAAAGTAAAAAAATTGTAAATAGAACCATGTTAAGTCAGGAAGCACCTGTACTATGTTTGTTATCAAATGAAGCATTTACAAGGACATGAACATAGACATTCATAAGCAAGTACTTGTGGGGGTAACTGCTTTTCAATCCTTTTGGGTATATATCTAGAACTGGGATTGCTGGGTCATATGGTAAAAATTTTGAGGAAACACAAAACCACCTTCTGTAGCACTTATAACATTATACATTATTACCAGCAATGTGTGAGGGTTCCATTTTCTCAGTATCCTCACCAACAATTGTTACTTTCATTGTTTTGTTGATAGTCATCCTAGTGGGTATTAAGTGGTATCTCATTGTGTTTTTGACTAAATATGTATTTTTGAACAACCACGTGGTCCTCTAAAAAAGGTAATGGCCCTCAAGTAAAAATAACCCTGTTTAGCAGATTTTCAGGATACAATTGTCCCAGGGTAGGAAATAAACATGGTTTCAAAGGTGACTCATCAGAAAGGTAATTCTCTCCTATCTTAAGAAATTTTGTGATTTATTATGAATTATAATTTATCATAATTGTATGGTTTTTGCTTTTATAGATTGGTTTTCACATACTAAGTTTTTCACAATAGCTACAAACATTTCAGCCCTTACAATTTACAGCTTTTTTCAAGAACATGTTGGGGAGAATAGTTATACTCAAAACGTTCATTAGGTTCATTAGGTCTAACATCCCCCAGTTTCCTTTATCACCAATGTGCTACCATAAGCAAATGTTTAACATGCTTATTTTTGGCTTTAAAAAAGCAACAGCAGAAAACACAGCTGTCCTGTTAAACTACCCCTTGCTACCATCATCCCTTCCTCTAAACCTTTTTTTTCCAAATTCACATTAAAAACCAAATTTTTTTGTGAATATGATTTAAAACTTAGCATTGAAAAATAAAACTCATTACTTTTTCACTGAAGACAGAGATGCTTAGAATTGATTTTTACTTCAATATTATGAGTTAAAATCATAAAATCAAATTTTTAAAAAATGTGCTAATTTGTGTTCATTTAGGGATTCCCAAGGCATATCTCTCATGATTTAATTTCCCAATAAAAGTTTCCAACTTCAATTGGCTAATAACAGAGAAAAAAATTATTGAAATGAGCTGATACTTTAGACCCTTAAATATATTCTTAGAGTGATTTTTAAGTGGGACTATGAATTTTAACAGTACTAAGTTTTTTAATATCTAAGTTTTTATCCATATATCATCAACAAAATTCCAGGCCAGACTGGAGACAATCTAGTTTCAGATCGTCATTGCTTCCAGATGTATGACTTAGAGCAATTTAGTTAACCTTTCTGGAGTTCAGTTACTTCATCTGTGAAATGATTATCTATTTCATAAAATTATAAGGCTTAAATTCATCAATTCATGTAAAACACTTATAACAGTGACTGGTGAAAAGTAGCAGAATAGGTCACCCCAAAACATGCCACTGTAGTATATTGATTATTTTGAGCTGTGGGCATCTAGAAAAGAAATGCAAGGGGAGTTTTTTTTTTCTGAATTTCTTACATCTGGAAAGACAGAGCCTCTAAAAGGAACTTAATTGTAATAGATCCCCTCCACAGGAGTTTTGTCATCCAGGGAAGATTGACTCTCACCATAGGTGAGGAGACTAGAATTCTACACTATCCCTAGATAAACTTTGTCACAAGCTATCATACTACCTATGTATTCTAAGGACCTGTTCATCTTTCCTAAAACTTAGTTACTCTCCTCTGAGAGGCCTTCATACCTCTCCTTTACTCTTTTTCAAAAAAAATTTTTTTACTTATCTATTTGTTTGAGATAGAACAACAGATAGCATGAACAGGGTGGAGAAGCAGGCTCCCTACTGAGCAGGAAGCCCCATGGGGGTCTCAATCCCAGGACCCAGAGACCATGACCTGAGCCAAAGGCTGATGCTTAACCAACTGAGCCACCCAGGTGCCCCTCTCCTTTTTCCTTATTAAGATGGTAATTAAGTCTGAATTCTAAGTCAGCCTCGGGGAGTTACTCATTTTCTCTTGGGCATCTTCCATATATACATGAGGTACACATGTTAATACATTTCTGTTTGCTTTTCTCTTGTTAATCGTCATTTATTACACAGGAGTCTCAGCTAAGAACTCAGAAAGGTAGAGGGAAAATTATTTTTCCTCCCTTACATTGGCATGTGTGCTTTCATTCTTGCTGACCAGCCCCAATGTATTTCCCACACTTATAACCAGATATCATAACTCATATCTCTCCTTTCACTAAGAGTCTCTAATAGCCGGGGCGCCTGGGTGGCTCAGTGGGTTAAGCCTCTGCCTTCGGCTCAGGTCATGATCTCAGGGTCCTGGGATCGAGCCCCGCATCGGACTCTCTGCTTAGCAGGGAGCCTGCTTCCTCCTCTCTCTCTGCCTGCCTCTCTGCCTACTTGTGATCTCTATCTGTCAAATAAATAAACAAAATCTTTAAAAAAAAAAAAAAAGAATCTCTAATAACCTCTTATAAACCTAGAATTGAATATCTATATTATATCCCTCAAAGTTCTAAATAATCTGGCATTAATCTCCCCTCTGACCTGATCTACCTAGCATACCACCCTAATGCTTGTGGCTTTTCCAGCCACACAGGCCATCTTATTGTACACAGTCTTGCCAGTTCCTTATCCAATTTAGGGCCTTTACATTAGTTGTATCTTCCCTCCTCATGTTAGAACTTCAGATGGCTCACTTGTATGCCATCTTTGTCAAAATCTCAATGTAACTTCTTCAAAGAGATCTTCAGTGATAACTCTATAAAATAGCATCCCACCTCCACCAGCCTCTGCTTTGTTTTTTACTAGTATTTAGCAATAGTTTTTATTATTCTGTTTGATATCTTGTTTCCCTATTTATGGATTGTGTCCTCCACCAGACCATACCCGAAGTGAGTAAGGCCTTTTGTTTATCACACTATTGCTGGTACCTAAAAGAGTGATTGCCACATGGGAAGTAAATGATAATTGTTTTAAGAATAACTTATTTACCAATTTTAAAATCACTATTGAAATCTATGGCAATTTTTACAGATGGAATACATTTTTAACCAACTTCTATCATAAGAAATCATGTACTTAAAATATAACATTACTCCCCCCCCAAAAAAAATTGGGGCTCTAGACAGTTCAGGGAAAAATACATGAAAGTGGTTCTGCAGTGTATAATAAGACTTTTCTCACTTATAATAAAACTAATCAAAATTAAAACTCTATGAGATACCATTTTTTTATCTATTACCATGGCAAAAATCCAAGTTTGACAACAGCCACTTGAGGAACTGTGAGGAATAAGAATATTCATACATCAGTGTTAAAAATGCAAAATGATTTAATCCTTATGAAAGGAAATCTCATATTTAACAAATGTGTTTATGCTTAAATAAACCTAGCAATCTCCTTCTAGAAAATCTATCTCAAAGATATAATGACAAAATTATTAAATGCTTATACAGATATTTGTTAGCATTGACTCTATTTGTAATAGCTACAGAACAGCAATAGTCCAAATGTTCTTTTTTTTTTAAAAGATTTTATTTATTTATCTATTTGACAGAGAGAGAGAGAGAGAGAGATCACAAGTAGGCAGAGAGGCAGGCAGAGAGAGAGGAGGAAGCAGGCTCCCTGCTGAGCAGAGAGCCTGATGCGGGCCTTGATCCCAGGACCCTGAGATCATGACCTGAGCTGAAGGCAGAGGCTCAACCCACTGAGCCACCCAGGTGCCCAGTCCAAATGTTCTTTAATAGAGGGTGGGTCACATGCTTGTGATATGCTCCTCACAATAGAGTATACAGCCATTAAAAAAAAGAAATATTTATATACACTGTTAGGGAATAAACAACAATTTCATTTAATGATGAGAAGAAACACAAAGAATTTTATGGTGAGCTATCATTAATCTAAGAAAGGTTATAAATACCAGTTGATTACATGTAAGAATATAGAAAGATAAATCATGGAATAAAATATAATGAATTGGGCAAAGATGCTGTGATGGATGCTAGGCATCTTTATAGATTTTTTTAAATATGTATAGTTTTTTTCCCTTTAACATTTTATACAAATATAAGACTAAATTAAGTTTAAGGTAAAATGACTAAAAATTGAACACAAAATGCTACCCTACCCATATATCCAGTTGGGGATATAATCACATAGAGGAACACTTCCAAGTTATCTTAAAACATTGTAATTTGATTTTATACACCTAATTAAATATGTCCTAGGAACAAAATGAACTGTAAAAATAGTATTAACTATTTAGAATAGGCGTATTTTTGTGGTTGTCTTGGAATCATTATTCTGATATTGGCAAAGCATGTATTATTTATTAAAAAATGAGTAATTGTGTTGCTGTCATTAATAGTCAAGATTTTTTTTACATGGGAAAAAGAAGATACCCATATACCATGTTATATAAATAAATACGTCTTAAAGGTAAAATTTTAAGGAAAAAAAGTATATCATAAACGTTAGGCACAATACAAAGATATTAAGTCAACTCTCCATTAACTACCTAATTTCATAAGATTAAATAAAGGCACTGAAAACAGCATTGTCTGAAACCCTGACACATTTTCTTTTATTTTTCCTGTGAATAATTTTTATTTTTGTAATAACTACATTGTGATTCAATACAAAGTCATTTTCCAAAAGAAAGTTGTTGTTTTGACAAAATGATGTGTAAGTTGCTGGCAACTTGCTGTCATGACTATGAAGTCTCCTCAGAAAATTTACAAAAGACTCAATCTTCTTGACAAATTTTAATTCATATATTCATAAAATGCATTCCCACTTTTACACTACTACATTCACTGGGGATATATTACATTTAAAACTTTAAATCATTATACCCAATTGCCATAAATCTTCATTCAGTTTCAGTCTTTAACCAAGTATGTTTATTTTTGTAAATTATAAAATATTCCTTAAATTCCTATCCATAATTGTCTAAATGCAATCTTCACTTGAATATAGCCTCAATTCATATATCAAACACTATTACTTTACTTAATATAATTTTAACTTTAATTTGAGAACTACTGACAAACTGAACTGGAATAATGATGTAACCACCTTCTGTTCTGATTCACAGCTAATTTCTCATGTCATGAGCAAAGCAAGGCTTCCAGGTTTTGTTTTTCTCTTACAGTTTATCTGTACTATTACCTATAACTACTTTCTTTTAGTATTTAACATTTTTTAAGCTTAGTTATAAAACTTATTATTCTCTTTATAACAAATATTGTGATATAAACATGTTCTGTGTGGAATATGACAAATAATTAATGGGGTAAATAATTATGTGCATTTTAACAATATTTGCAAAATAATAAAATTTGATTAACTTTTGTGTCATGAAACACAAAAGTTAATATGTGGAAATACTAATATAATAGCATTGGCTAATATTGGCTCTACACATTAGAGTAGAGGCTCTACACATCGCACTTGAAAAACAAAAGAAGAAAATCTCATTTCACTGTAAGATGTGATCTCCTTTACTGATATACAAAAAACCAGGGAAATTTAACCTTACATTATTTAGGGCAGATAATCAATTTCTTTTCTCATTTTAGAGATTTTTTTTTTCAGTGTATGGAATAGAATTAGATTTAAGGACAATTCTTAGTAATTCTGTTAATATATAAAATCATCTAATATTTCCTCACTACTGCAATTTGGTTGCTTGCTATTGTTTACTTTCAAAAATTTATCGTAACTAATGTGTAGGGGTGTGTGTGTGTGTGTGTATTTGAAATCTGAAATATTCAGTCCCATGATTGTTGTTCATCAAAAAGCATCCTTTTTCTAGAAATTTAAGAGTTGATTTTGCTGATTGTTCAACTTTTCATAATTTATTTTGTTGAAGAAGAATTTCAAATATGTCTTTGTAACTTAAAAGACATCATCTTGGACAATTAGTTTTAAAAATTAAATAATGTTAAATATATTTTATTTTATTTTAATAAAAATCTAATATTCCTGATTATTTGAGATTAATTCCATAATTTAAAAAAAATCACCTTTATGCCTTATTCATAAAAAATTTTCTTTTTTTCGGAGTAAAAAAATGTAGCTTATGGACAAGTTTTGGTAGTATGAGGAGCTGAACTGAGCAGTTATAAAATCATGTTAATAAACAGTTATTAAATTCTGACAAATAGGGGCACCTGGGTGGCTCAGTGGATTAAGCCTCTGCCTTTGGCTCAGGTCATGATCTCAGGGTCCTGGGATCAAGTCCCGCATCGGGCTCTCTGCTTGGCAGGGAGCCTGCTTCCTCCTCCTCTCTCTCTCTGCCTGCCTCTGACTACTTGTGTTCTCTCTCTGTCAAATAAATAAATAAAATCTTTAAAAAAAAATTCTGACAAATATATAGTTGAGACATTACTGAACCTAATGTTTTAAAATTTTAAAATCAAGTTATGTATAAATCATTATGCTAAAATTCGAGATTAGAAAGGACCAGTTAAAATCCCCTATTTAATCATTCAACAAAAATGCATGATTCCCAATGAAATTTGTTAGGCCTTAGGGTTCCTCCAAATAAGAAATTTATGATCCAGTAGGATAACAAGACATTTACATAAAGCTGTTACAAAAATAAGATATAATGAATGTAAGGTACTAAAATATTATATCGGACTTATGAAATTTGTGTTTATCTATTGAAGATAAATAAAATAAAGCAAAATTATTAATTATTGAATAATCTAATTATAATTTATGAATAATGTGGATATTGAGTTGAGGATAAAAACTGCCTCACACATCACTGGGCATAAATATAGTGAGAAGAATTCTAGCAAAAGAATGGATGAAAGAATGAAATGAAAAGAGGATGAATAAAGGGTTAAAGATATGACTAGCCAAGTTATACTAATTTGATACTTGTTACATTGGAATGAAGATAAAAGTTAGGAAAACTTCAATAAGAAAGGGAATTAAGGTCAGATTGTGGAAACTTTTCTTTTTTTTCAGTATTAGGGGCAGGAATTTTATTTAATACAAGCAATGGGATCTCTTATTTTTGGAGTATGAAAATAGAGTAAGTAAACATATTCTGGGAAAAAAATGTGTGTGATGTATAGTAGGCATTGGAATTTAGAAGGGTATTGCAAAATTTAAGTCATAGCTAAGTAACAATGAAAGAGGTAATGTTGATGACTTAAAAAGTTTTAAGTATTGTTTTTATATGTGCATAAATGATCTTATTTAAGTTTCAGAATGGTATCATTAATGATAACAGTATAGTATTATTCCTATTTTACAGATCAGGAAGTAAATAAAATTAAGAAATTTCTCATACTCAGTTAGTGAGAGTTGACTTGGGATTGAATCCAAGCAGTTTAAATCAAAAATACACTGGGTTATCAAAATGAAAGCCCAATGTTAGGGAGAATGACAATGAAAATTTAAAGGAAAGAAAGGTTTTGAAAACACAGAAAACAATCATTCCTTAAAGATAATTATAGTCTCTTGGTCACTTAAAATGTTTTTCCATCCTGAAGGTAGTGACCTGGAGAAGGTGACATTATACTCATTGTTCTTAAATTGACTTTTCAGGTCTGGTATTTAATAACTGAAGACATAATTGGAGTCCATGGTCACTAAAAAAATGCTGAGGCTATCAAATATCTCTTTTCTCTCTTGAACTGTAAGCCCGTTGAAGGTAAGGAGCAGATCTTTCCCTTCACTTTTTTCATTGCTTTACATACTCTGTTATATAGTGTAAGTGTAAGGACAAATTTGGATAAATGTATGCATCAAATACTCATGTGTGGAATAATACTAGTATGAATGCAAACAAGTATTTGTGCCCGTGCATGTGTATGGTGTATATAGTTAGACTTTTTATGATGTATGCAATCATAGATTGTCAAGATGAGTTATTATTGGAGTTTAATTGAATACTGAGATGATACTTAACAGGTCAGATTTGATCAAGAGAAGTTCATATTGGTTGAGAAGATGAAAGCATTCATCCCTCTCCCATGTCCAATAGAGAAGTATAATAAACAGAGAAAGTCATCCAATATGTCTTAAGGTTGTAATGGTGAGCGCTTTTATTCTGGACAAAGCCAGTCACAAACCACTTCCCGAACTTCCAATTCACTTATCATCTAGTCTTCTTTTTTTTCTAAATCATAAAACAACCAGATAACCCCATTTAGGATTTGATCATAAATTGTGTCGATTCTGTCCTGGGAACATTTTCTTTCCTGGTAAGTGAATAAAACCTACAGCACAAACTGTAATGTTATGATTTCCCTCCTGAACTGTTTTCCAAGGTGATCTGTGAGTGTGTTTGTATGATAGCAGCTGTCCACTATTGGGTTTGCTCTCCTTAACTTAGGTTCTGGATTTTCCATGCTTGGGCCCATTGCTCATAAAGAACTTCCCATTTTTTGAGGTGGGGGTTGAAGGCAAACAGTGTCAAAAAATTAGGGAGACAAGAAAATGAGTTTCCTAAACATGCAACTTTTTTCATGTTTTCTAAAGAGTGAATTCTGAAATCAGACTTCCTAAGATCAAATTATGCATTCATTGACACATTAGGGCATGTTGCTTAATTTTTCTCTAACTCAATTTCCTTGACATTCAAATGGGTATACAAATATTTATCTTACAGATATGACGTATTATGCAAAACAATCTAATACACTGGTACTAATACACTGGTACTAATTAGTGCTTAGTACTGCGTGTATACCCAGTAGATGTTATCTCTTGTTAGGGGACCTTAAACCACATTAAATACACACACATACACACAAACACCACACATATTTTTAAGCAACTTGGATTAAATGATTAATGACAATGGAAATAAAACATATTTGTAATAGAAGAATAAAATAATAAATACTGATTTAAATTCATCATTTGGAGGTAATAAAATGGAAATAATAATTAAAGAGTATCAATTCTAACAACAAAGTTCTGAAATTGAAAATTTTGGGTAATTAATCTACTAAAAGCTCCTACATGTACTAACAATCACATATATGCAAATTAAAACCAAAGAAAATGATTCACTCAAGGAAATTTTTAACATCTTGGCAATATTCTAAGTGGTAATGAGGTGTAAATCAATGAGAACTCGTTTGCACTGTTGAGAGAAATGAAAACTGGCACAACTAAGTTGCAGAGCAATTTGGTAATATAAGAAATGAAGGTTAGTGTATGTCATCAATGATTTCATTCTTAAGAAAGTGTCCAAAAAGAATGCTCCCACACCTATATACACTATATGTCAAAACAGTTATATAAGTACTACTTATAAAAGGAAAATTTTAAAAATGAATAATATGTAGGCAAATGTTACTCTTGATAATATATACAAATGTGGTAAAAAGAATAAGGAGATGCTTGTATATTGTGAAAACCAAATACAGGATGGAATTCTCTATGGGAGTAGATTCCAAAGGTTCCAAAGGATGTGACCAGAGAGTAGTATTCACAGAAAATACCAGTCATATTATTGTAATTTTATTTCTTCATCTGGGAGTTGGGTACATAGATATTTGTTGTACTGTTAATAGCTCCATGTAGTCTTTCATTCTGCACTACATCTTAATGAAAATGAAAGAATGAGATTTCCTAAAAGGAAATATATAAGGAATATAAAACATAAACTATGACTATTTAGGGGCTATTAAATTTAACAAGAGGAAAAAAGAAACATCAAGAATACAGCGTAAGAATTTCCTATGGTTGTTAAAATGCCACAGCTTGAGGGGAACAGTATGTGTTATATTGAAATCTGAAATTAAAATGTTTTTCTTTCACAGTCCTTTTTTTTAATCTCTTGGAGGGAAAAAAAAAAAAAAGAGGATGATGTAGGCTTTCATTGAAAAGAAAGCTGTCCTAACACTCACCAAATATAAGCTACAAATGACTCCCTCACTAACCTGTTTGGAAATAGACAGAGAGGCTTATGATTCTTGATGGCAATCACAATAAAACATGTAAGATAGATGCTGGGAGCAGAGGGAGGCTGCTTATGTGACCGGATCTCAGAGGTTATTTCAGTCATGGAAAGGTAAGCTTGAGTGTTAAAAAACACCCTGAAAATGTACTGTTTCCTTGTGCGCATGTCCATTGTGAGTTGGCAGGGTGCTCTTCTTATCATTATTAACCAAGTGTATCAGCTAATGGCCACTATCAGTGGTCATGGTGATCCTGATTGCAGTGACTGAGAAGATATCATAGTGAAGTACAATATTATTCTTTTTACAGTGTTACTCCTAAACCTGGAAATGACACCCATTTTTAAAAAAAATTTTTATTTTATTTTTTATAAACATGTAATATATTTTTATCCCCAGGGGTACAGGTCTGTGAATCGCCAGGTTTACACACTTCACAGCACTCACCATAGCACATACCCTCCCCAATGTCTATAGCCCCCCCTCACCCAACCCCCCTCCCCCCAGCAACCCTCAGTTTGTTTTGTGAGATTAAGAGTCACTTATGGTTTGTCTCCCTCCCAATCCCATCTTGTTTCATTTACTCTTCTCCTACCCCCTTAACCCCCCAA